>NW_015090771.1:3060782-3130844 GCF_001431845.1 Calidris pugnax | reverse complement strand
GTCTGCAAACTGCTCTGTTGCTGTTCAAACATCCGTGATTTTTATTTCTCTTCTTGAGATAGCAAGTATTTATTTACCAGCAGAGCAAGACACACTCTGACCTTTGAAAGATGCACAACTGATTTTGAATCTTTTAGCTTTAGGTCAAAGAAGGAAGAGCAATTTGGGACTTTATGATACATTTTTCAGTTTGTCCTTTGATAATTAAATGTTGTGTCTACTTGGCCATACTTTTGTGCATTTACAGATTATTTTTGGTTTGATTGCAGAGGGAGGTAGAAAAAATTGTTGCAGTTGCATGGAACATCTTTCAACCTTTTCTTTTTGGTTTAATCGGAGCAGAAGTATCTGTTACATCTCTTAGGCCTGAAACTGTTGGTAAGCTCATTCACTAATTATCCAGCTTTCATTACTAGCTTCCAAAGAATCTCTATAAAGAAATCTAAAGGAAAGCAGACTATGACTGCCGTGACCCTGCCAAAAAAACCACCAAACCCCAACAAAGACCCAACGCCCCTGTAAAGTAACAGTTCTAGGAGGCTTATTCCCTTCTGGCAGCTCTGCACAAAAGTACTGAGAAGTGTTTGTCTGTTGCAGGACTCTGTGTTGCTACATTAGCCATTGCCCTCGTTGTGCGACTCATAGTGACGTTCCTGATGGTGTGTTTTGCTGGGTTTAATTTCAAGGAGAAAGTATTTGTCTCGTTGGCGTGGATGCCCAAAGCCACTGTCCAGGTAAACAGTCCAACATCACTTTTTGTTCCAGGCTAAATCCGTTGTCCTTAGCAGAGCTCCTCGCGACGAGCACAGCAGTGAACAGGGAGAGGATCAGGCTCAATAACAGCAGAGTGTGGTACATGGATAGTTAATATTCTAAACTGCCCTAAGTCTGCTAGAAAAGTGCATGGAGAGCCTTCTGTGGGAAGCTGTATTGCTTGCATCCTGGGCTGTACTCTTAATAATGACAGAGAACCGTATGTGTATCATAGGAAGTTTAACTATTTCTCAGCCATTGCAGGTTATCATGCCTTTACATAACAGCTTCTGAGAACTCTGGAAACAAAGGTAGAAGTGTTTCCCTCTTACAGCACATGAAGCACCTGCAGGGACAGTCACACCAGAGGCTCAGAATGGGTTTTCAATTTGTGGTCATTTTAGTAAGAGGTGGGCTGACAGCCATATTGCTAGAGAAGCCTCGGGCTGGCTGCATTCCTGCTCCTTTATTTCAGTGATCATTAAGTCATTTAGACTTTGCCTCCATAGCATGATTACTTGCAAACAAAAGTTAATAATCAGAACAGGCAAGGGTTGTTGCAAGATTTGTGAACTAAATTTTCAGAAGTTGCTACTAGTTGCCTGTTTTCAGGACACATTTTCAAAGTGTGGCATTTTAATAGCGGCAATATGCAATATACTGGCCCATTTCAATAATCACACATTCTCCAAAAATGTGGACAAAATGGCAGCTAAGCAATGTTCTTCACAGGAGGGAACCACCCAGATAAACTCCCGAGTTTAGGAAATTAAAAGTGTAGACAAGTGAAAGTCGTTCTCATAAGTATAATATAACACCTATGTAATCCCTAGAAACAAATGGGTTGAATGTACTAAAATTGTCACATTTATGTTAAATGTTGACTGATGATGAGTCCCTTTCTTTCCTCTTTCAGTGCTAAAGGATACTTGATCCATCTCAGCAATGTGTTCTTTCCTACAGGCTGCAATAGGTTCCCTTGCCCTGGATACAGCAAGAAGTCATCAGGATGAGCAACTGGAAAAATATGGGATGGATGTACTGACGGTAGCTTTCTTGGCTATCTTGATCACCGCTCCAATCGGAGCCCTGGCTATTGGCTTGGCAGGGCCCAGACTTTTGCAGAAGGCTCAGACAAATAACCAGGAGGATGAGGAAGGTGCTGAGGCTGTAGAAGAGGCAGAGGCCTGTGAACCTTCGTAAGAGACCACTACAGGAATATAGTCCTTCTGCCCTTACGCTTCCGCTGAGTAAACACAGCGTGTCTGTAATCTTTCTGGAGGAAACCAAAACAAGTGTCAGCTACGTCTGCTATTTTAAAAGCAGCCCTGGTGGAATTTTATAAAATATTTTTATATGTTGATGGTGCCTTGAGATGAAATATCTGAACGTACAGTGAATAGGCTGGCCAGGCAGTGAGTCACTGAGAAGTCAGCAGTCAACAGTTACTTGAAACGTGTGGGTGTGAGGCCAGGGAGAGGATGAGAATTGTTCAGGCATGGAGTGGAGTCATGACGTGGAATATAAACAGAAGAAGATGGAGACTAATGTGAATAACTTCTTGATGGTTGAAACTGGGCTGTGAGAAGGCAAATTCAACAGCTCAAAGAATGCAACTTCTGAATTAGAGACTGCTGACAACAGTGAACGAGTCCTGCCACGGGTTGGCGGTTCCCTCTTTCCTCATTTGAGTTCCAAAACTTGCCTTTTCCTATTGCTGTTCTTCCTCACAGCTCATGCACCCCTTTGTGCCTCCAAGGGACTTGTCAGCTTTGTTCACAGCAAGAAACCGCACGTGTTTATGTGCTGAGAGACAGTTGGGTCCCTCAGGGACTGTGGCAATTCAGATGTTGCTGGTGCTAGTAGAAAAAAGGACTGAGCCTGAAAATGGGATGAGGGCAGCGAGGAGGCTGTAAGGACTAGGAAATGGCTGTATGGGTTTGGGATGGCTGCTTCTTCAACTGTGTGCCTCAGCCTTCGCACAACGTGATATCAAGGGAGGGAAAGCCAGCTCTTTGCCCACTGATAGTGGCTATCTCCTGGTGCTGGCTACTGTAGGACAGAGGGGAGAGCTCCTCTTGGGTGGGATTTGCTGACAGGGCAAGGCAAGTTGTCCCTTTCTTCCTCAGCTCCTTTTGGGGAACTCAGCAATAGCAGCCAACCTCAAATCAAGATTCATGGGCCTGTTGCTTTGTCCTAAGTTAACACTCATCTGGCTTGCTTAGAAAATGCCATGGTCAGGTCCTTCTCACTCACATCTGCATCTCACAACTGCAGCAAAGAAAACCAGGTATTTGTGAAAAATATAACCAGTTAGTGCTCGTTTTTCCAAGAGGTGGCTGGCTGGATTGACTGTGGAGAGGGGAGGCCTCTTAGATTTGCCAGGGTGTTTTTTACCCCTGATTGGTGCAGAAAACTAATTAATTGAAAACTAATTAATTGAACAGCCTTGAGGATGCAGCGCTGAGAGGGATGGTACAAAGTGAAAGGAAGGCTGCTGTGTGATGGCAGGTAGCAGCCAACCTCAAATCAAGATTCATGGGTCAGCTGGGATGTCCTGTTGCTTTGTCCTCATCTGGCTTAGCAAATGCCATGGTCAGGTCCTTCTCACTCACATCTGCATCTCACAACTGCAGCAAAGAAAACCAGGTATTTGTGAAAAATATAACCAGTTAGTGCTCATTTTTCCAAGAGGTGGCTGGCTGGATTGACTGTGGAGAGGGGAGGCCTCTTAGATTTGCCAGGGTGTTTTTTACCCCTGATTGGTGCAGAAAACTAATCGATTTTAAGTGAACAGCCTAGAGAATGCAGCGCTGAGAGGGATGGTACAAAGCGAAAGGAAGGTTGCTGTGTGATGGCAGATGTCAGGACAAAGTGTTGTTCCTGACAGTGCTGGCACCCTCAGCATGTACCCACCAGGTCCTCCGGGTCTTTCCAGAAACAGAAGTTGTGTGCGGCTGTGGATCACGGTAATAACTGGCAATGCTTGCGTCAAATATCTTGCCAAAACATTTCACCAGGGGGAGCAAAAAGCTCAAATGTGGTTTTCTTCATTTTATTTAATATAAATGTGCCTTTTGCACAGTCAGTTGCAATATAGTTCACATTTGATTTTCCCATTCCCAGAAGACTTTCCTTTCTCTTCTCCTTTACTGTCCTACAGCCAGGTGTAAACCTTCTCTGTTGATCAAAGCCCTGCTCTTATCTTTAGCTTTGGTATCAGGCAGGGTTTAGTATCAACCTGGTACAGGTATTAGCACATCTTTCTTACTCTGTTGTTTTGTACAAGTAACTAGCTCTGAGCAGGTCATTCCCAGCTCCATTCTGAGGCATGGAGTCAGTACAGCACTGCTCACAAACTGGGAGTTGTATTTTGTTATTTTTTAGTAAGGATGTTAAGATTGTGCCTATAATCAAGGTGGACAATGCCTCCTTGCAGATTTCTATGCTACAGTTCACGGAACTTGTCTTACAGGATACTCTATAGAATATATTTTATCTGTCTAGATATTTTTAGCGTTAGTAAGAATCAATTCTATTTTAGCTTTCACACTTTCAATATGCAGCTGCAAAAATCTACAAAAATATTTTTTAAACTATCTGAAACTGTATTATTTGCAGAGTGTCCACCTATGCCTCTGTATACAGATTAATTACAGCTCAGTATGCGTGCCTTTGTATATTCCTTCCTCCCCAAGCCAAAAAGCAAGCTTCCTGAGAAATACCTCAGGTTCATAGCCTGCAATTCCAGTACAAGGATAAAAATACCAGGAAATTCTTTGGTAAATTTTCCCCTAACAGCTGCCAAGTACATTGACATTTTTCTTACTATACACACTGCTGTTCTCTCTGTTTCCTTGGGGAATGTATGATCTTGAGTTCAGTTCATGTTTGTCCCCTGACCAGAAAGGAAAACGCTTTCAAACTGTGCACTGATGAATGGTTAGGGTGCTGCACTTTGTAGTTCTTCTGTCAGCCACTGACTTCTGTGCCTGTTCTGCCTTCTTTTTGTGGCTAACAGGAGGCACTCTGTGACTTAAATAGGGCTAAACTATTAAAACTAATAGGGGTTTGTGTTTGGAAGTTGTAATGTCTGTAAACCCAACTGATGAGGAAATATGCTGTTTGGGTTCAGTTCATCAGTGGCTGTCTATAAAATAATTCTACTTGAGTAAAACTCACAGGAGTAGAAACTTTATATAGTTCACTTTTTCATAAAGTTTTATAAAAAATAGAATCTTCCTGCAGGGAAGGATCACTATGCCAAATTTGGTACCTGTTCAATAATAGGACATGTAAGCATTACAGCCCTTTGAATTTGAGCACAACCTTAGGTATGCAAGCAAACCTCTGACAAACAGCCCTTGTCCATGATAGCCTCTAATACTTGCTCACCATCATAACAGCATCTCATAAATTGGATTTCGTTTTCCCTTAACCTCAGTACACTCTCAATTTATTCATTAGATCGCTCCCACCATTCTGAGTGCTTGAATAGCTATACCAAAGAAAAGCATCATCTTGTTCCTAATCTAAACGAAATTGAATCGATTTTCCTTTCCTCAGCACCATATGCGGATGTTTCTCACAAGACCCCTTTCCCCCAGCTTTTATTAAATCTTCAAAAAGAATCAGGTTGAAGCTATTACATAGACCTGCAGATCTGAAATGAAAAGCATTAATGCTTTATAATGCTCCTCTCCTTGCCTTCCAGAAAGGAACAAAACACTTGCATCTTGTCATGAAAAGAAATGTTATATCAGGGCTTTTTATCAGAGTTTGTGTGGGTGAAGTCATGACATTTAAGACCACCTCCCTTTCAACAACATGCCATGAAATCATTCATGAATAATGCATGAATTCAAACCAATAAAATCTTTCTGCCATGCCAGTCTCTTATTTGCAGGGAAATAAAATTAGAGCACAATGTGCAGTAAACCCTAACCAGAGGAGTCTCGCTGTCATGCAGGCATAATGTGGGAGAGTAATGAGCACAGTATGTGTGTGCAGTTCCAGAAGGTTCACAAGAACCTCTGCAACAGAAGGGTCTGGCTGCACAAGGTGATCCTGGTGGCGAGCAGCAGGCAGAGTTACAGCAGGCAGCATATGGAAAAAAGAAAGAAATTGACCATCTGGAAGCAGGGAGTCACACAAGCCAGGGGATGCAGTGATAACGTAATTATCATCACTGCTTTCTCTCTCCTTTCCAGCCAAACTGAGCTTTTTAGGGAATTTAAACTGAAGTCTAAAATTAACTGTGAAACTCTTATGGTGTAATACAGTTATAAAACAATGAATGATACAGATTTTGCTTTTTAAATAAACAGAGTGCAAGAGATCAAATTTTATGCCAGCTGCACTTCAATTACATTTACTTTGTCTAGTAGTTGCCACAAGTGGGACACCTGTCTCTAAATGTATTTGTTCTACAAGTTTATTTGTAGTGTATTATAACTACTGTTCAAATTCATAATCAAAAGAAAGGTAAATATACTGTTCTTGGAGAGTAAAAAGTCATGTCATGACATGTGAAGTTCAGCTTCCTCTGATTTTGCATCAAGACTGTTCTACTGCCTTAGTCCTGGTCTTTATTAGCATTAGGGGTAAATTTATTGCTGTGTGTGGAGCTTCTAAATTAGGTTAGAAAAATCATCCAGTGGCAAGACATGATCCAGCACATCCCAGCAGGTAATTAGTTCCGCTCTCTCAGTTGCTGGTGAGATACAGGGCTCTTCAGTTCCTAAGCTACCTACCCCTGTAAACTTTAGGTAGGTGATTTGAGCCAACTGGTAAATTTGTTGAGACTTTCTACAGAAAATTCTTTGGCCGTGAGAGACACTATTACCTTGACAGATTTTTGAAATGCAAGGAGATAGTTATTTATGTTGCTTGTGATCTTCATTTTATTATTATCTTGTGGAAATTACTAAAATGCCCTTACTACAAAGAAACTGTGACTGAGTGCTGCTATTGCAGGCCCATACTACAAATGTGTTCCATTCCCCTATAAACAAAAATAAACAAAAAGCACCCCTGTTTACATAGCTAAATTTATAGACAGTTTAGCAGCAATCTCATCTAGCAGCAAGCAGAGAGAAAAAAATTAATCATGAAATTAAGCCACGTGAGAGGTGGAGTCAAGAGGTTAAACCTTTGTTGCGGTTTAATCTCAGCCGGCAGCCAGGACCACACGGCTGCTCGCTCGCTTCCCCCAATTGGGATGGGAAAGAGAATTGGAAGAGTAAAAGTGAGAAAACTCATGGGTTGAGATAAAAACAGTTTAACAGGTAAAGCAAAAGCTGCACAGAAGCAAAGCAAAACAAGGAATTCATCCACTGCTTCCCATGGGCAGGCAGGTGTTCAGCCATCTCCAGGAAAGCAGGGCTCCAAAATGCCTAACCGTTACTTGGGAAGACAAACACCATCGCTCTGAACATCCTCCCCTTCCTTCTTCTTCCCCCAGTTTTACATACGGAGCATGATGTCATATGGCATTGTATATCCCTTTGGTCAGCTATCCTAGCTGTGTTCCCTCCCAACTTCTGGTATAACCCCAGCCTTGACTGCTCAGCAACAACCAAAACCATCAGTGTTTTACCAACACTATTTTCATCCCAAATCCAAAACACAGCACTATTATCAGCTGCTAGTAAGAAAGTCAACTCTCTCTCAGCTGAAACCATGACAACCTTACACTGTCGCTCTCCATTTAGAGGAGATTTGCTCTATTACTTACTCTATTACTTACTCTAACAGGGTTTGTAGTTGTCTGAGTAGAGGAAGGGAGGTGATAACAGGATTGATGTGTGTGGTTTACTTCTCAGACTTCAGAGGAAATCAAAATCAAACCATTTGAATGCAAAAGTATCCTGATAAAAGCTAAAAATTGCATACAGACTTCTATATAATAACAGTCTGCGGATTTAAAAACCTGGAAAAAAAAAATTCTAAAGACAGGCTTTTGCATTTAACATAGTAATTTCTTCACCAAACCCCAGACTTGAGGCTTGGTGTTCAATATACCACATCTATAAGTGAAGACTGAGCGTAAGACATTTAGCAACATTATGGATTTTTCTCTATTATAAATGTTATGTCCTAATATGTTTATGGTTTGCTCATCCATTAAGGTAAGACCACCATGAAGCATTTAAACATGAAAGATTGTATCATGGTTCTATCACATGCTTTGCATTTACCGTACCATCACATCCTTATCTACCATCTTTTGCTGCAAGGCAAGAGGTTTAGGTACCCAGAACTACAACTGTTATAAATGCAGGAGGAATTATCTACCTTAGTTCTACGGCTGCTGCGAGAGCCATTGTGTAAGAACTGCTTTCTGACTGGCTTTCTGTTTCAGCACTGCTGTGATCAGCTTTGGCAACGGCACACTGCTCCGGGGCTTCCCGCCTGCCTAACAATGGGGCAAATCAGAAGCTGGTAAGGAACAGTTGAAATCTGCCTTAGTACAATTGTCTAAAATTGTAGCATGGATCAAATCTTTATTTTTAAACTGACAGATACAGTCTTTCAGTGGAGAATAAAGCACTTCAGAAGAAATAATTAGACGTCTAGCAGTTAGGTAAGTAGCAATTCTTTACCTGCATGTGAAATTAAGCCATACCACAGAGAAGTTCTGACTTGCCCAAATAATCATTCCGAGCAGGTAACAAGCCAAGAACACAGCTCAGCTCTGCTTTCTTGGTTCTGTCATTTAACCAATTCCTCCCATGAAAGTTCCCACTACAAAAAGTAGCGGCTCTAGTGCAAGTGAACTTGCAAGAACCTTATTTGCTTTACTTTATGAGAGCTATGAATGATCGACACAGGGGCCTGAAATAAAGGGATGTTAGTGGCTGACCTGCTCAATAGTTTACTTGCTACGGTCTGGAACTGCAGCAGTCCACCTGGGGTGCTGTATGAGACTTCCCAGCTGTGTGGGGTTTGTCTGAGCTGGGCTGCTCTGGGTGAGACTAACAGACTGCCCAATTTGGTGCTGCGCAGGCCAGACCTTCACCCAGCATAGCTCAACATTGCTATCCTGCCTGCCCTCAGTGATACACTGAGGTATAATTCACAAAGGATTAATTTAGCAGCTTCTTTAACACCCCCCCACACACTTAAATGCACTAAAATTCATTCCTGAAAAGCAGAACGAAACATGGTTTCTCAACAGAACAAAATCAACAGAAAGGTGCACTTCTGTCACTGGGAAATTATGACAGTTTTATAATTGTATTATAAAACAAAAAGCTTCGTTGTAGGAAGCCATTTTACTGTTGAAATAAACGACTTATTTACAAGGATAGTTACTTTACAGTTTTACAAAGCAGACATAATTCTTCTTAGAATAAAATATCAGTGACAGATTTAGCACTGTCTAAATGCAGTTTATTCCAAAAAGAAATCTACAGCAATCATTAGACTAAATCATACCAATCACATAATAAAATGCTGTCCCTTGCAACTACAACGGTATAAAAAGACTTGTTATCAGTCATGATCTAGTGGATTAAGCATCTGCTATACTTCTTTCTTCTTGAGTATTAGTGGACCTACATTATCTCCTGTTAATTCATTGTGCTTGTTGTGGGAGCCATCACAGACAGGGAACTGGAAGAAAACATATATAAGGAATTAGTATAACTCTATACAGCAATTGCATGATGATTTTTATACTTCTACCTACGTTAAGAGCATTTTTATAATGTTGTTAGTTTCTCCTACTATGCCCCATTTCAACATCAAACCCCACCTCCTATCAGACACAGGACACATGGTACTAAGGAAAAAAACCATTGCTAACAGGTAACTTAGTTTGTGAGGTCCTAAAATAGCTGTTCTTAGACACAAAGTTAGGGACAAAGCCTGTTCCATGAAAGAACAGCAAGCAAAGCAGCCGTCACAGCCACAAATAGTTTAAGGTTTATTGTGGAACTAGTAAAAGTGCTCTTAACATACTTAATAATTTGCAACCATAAAGTACAGTTTTAAGGAAAACTGAAATACTTTGCTGAAGTCATTAGTTGGCTGAGAGGATTTGGGCCAGGGCAGGTAGTTTTTATTAAAAGAGGAAAGCATTTGGTCCAGAGAAGACAAAACCAGAGTGCAGTCAGGGCATTCAAAAGAAATTAAGGGTAGATGAAAAATCCTTATGTACGTCGAGTTGATTTGGGGGATGCTGACCATCCAAACCAGTCATCTACTGGCTGCTTGGACCAGATGGGGATATGCTCTCCCTCACCAACACGGGTTCAGCCTTACTTTTATTCTAATATGAACAACTTTCTAAGCATTGTTTTTGAAAAATAGTTATCTTCTAATTATTTGCAATGTATTTCCAAATACTAAAGAAGTCTTGCTTGGTTTTAATCTACGCACAGATGGTCATTCTGTAAGTGTTTCTATGAAAAAAACTATTAGTTTTCTTACAATTTTCTAGAGTTTCTTTCTGCATGTAGATTGGTTTACAGTGGAGAAAAATAAGAACTGTGCTGTTCTTAAAAGCCAGAAACACGTCCACCTCCAGAGAAAAGCAGCAGGTCGATGTGTAGCAATTCAGCACCGAAGCAGGGATAAAAATATGCAAGTTTCAATTTCTAATTCTGCAGCAGCTTGAAGTGTCTTACCGTCTTAGAACGCCAACACCGGCAGTAAGCTTTAGTGAGGCACAGATCTTCAATGTTTATTTCATTCACTACTTTTGGATTCTCCTTCTGGATCTTGAGGTTAATCAAGCTATCCTTTTGCTGTTTCTTCTTGGGGAGGAACGGACGAACAGCGAGGTATCCGAGCAAGGCCAGCACGCCCAGGAAAGGCAATAACCGCAGCCACTCTGAAACTAAAGACAGATGGGTGGGATTTAGATTGGGCTCTTGGCACCACTTCACCATGGTGCAACATCAGCTACTCTCAAATGATTTAGGCTTATGGTAGGGAATGGAGCTGCTCGGTCAGCAAGGTTCTGAGGGCAAACAAGACTATGTGGGTAAGTGTTAAGAGCAAAGAAGACCCAGATTAAAACCTGGGTTTTACTGTAGCCAACACAACAATTTGATTCCTTGAATTTCATCTGAAGTTTAATTTTAACACTCTAGAAGATGACTCAATGGAAGAGAATAAATCCAAAACAAACAAAAGATGTACTGAAATAAGGAACCCTAAAATTACAGGGGTTGTGCTCACCTGAGATAAACGAGCACTGTGTACTAGCAAACTGGGCATGACGACATGCAGTAAGTATATTCAATGCTGATACCTTAACGTTCTGTATATGCAGAGCAATTCAGTATGTGTTATAATTCAATTTTTAATTGTTTATTTCAGATTTTTAGCTTCTTGAAGTTTTCCTCATTTTATTTGCTCCTAGTGTTTTTAGAAACTTTTGGTAGAAATTATATGGATTACTATATGAGCACTAGCAAAACCTTCACTAATTTTTTGAGTTTATTTTTCAGAGTTCTGTTTGCTCAGGTATCTGCAACCAGTTTCTACAATACACTGAGCAAGAAAGAGCCCTAAGATCAGGTTTGTCAAGCCACAGAAAACTACTTTTTACCAAGCTGAGGATTTTCTTTTAAGTACAGGTAAGAGATGCAAGTATCCTCTGCAACCTTAGCTGCCTTGCTACATCATTATACATTTTTTAGAGATACTTGTGAGAGAAAGACTTAATGGACTTTGTAAGAAATTCATCAGCACTTGGCATAAGATCTAAATATATAGAAGGTGGATCCCCTTCTCCAACAAAACATGCTGTAACAATATACCAGTGAAATTTAAGTACCACGGTGCAATAAAGGAGAGAGCATTTTTTTAAATTTCTGGAGAATACATTAATTCTAAACACTCATACAGAAATGGAAGAGTTTAAAAATATTTTAAAGTGAGAAACAAAGTGTAATGAACTGGAGCACAAATAGCTGCACAAGCACTTTGTAAGAGAAGACACTAATCAAGTTCCTCTTTTAAATGATTTAGGATCAGAACATAGCAAAATTTTGTTCCATAGTTTGTTTTTCGAGATTAAGATATACAAGAAAGGAAATGCAATAGAGCAGGATAAGGATGCTAAGTAGGTTGTAGCTCTCATAGATGATATTATTCTCCATTGCTTGATTTTATTTGTAATAATAGATCATGTTCATTATACCTCTCCAGTTAGAACACGGTGGCTTTTTCTTAATAATTTGAATTTTCTGGAAGTACACCGTGTAATGAAAATACTTTGTGGGACTAGTTTTAGGTTCTTTGAGCTTTCTATAGCCTTTGAAGTGAAATCCACATTTCCTGCATTGATCTGGGAATGCCTAAATGCTAAAGGCCCTGCAAGAACTTTCAGTAGTCTTTCCACACCTGCACTTGCAGTAGTCCCTACGCACAACAATTGAAAGAATTTGCTAAGAGTCACTGCAATAGGCTAATCTCTGTTGCTCTTTTCTCAGTTCCCCCAACAAGCTGTAAGCCCTCAAAAATAACAATTAACACTGAGATACTTAATTTTTTCAGTTACACAAAACATGGGAGTTTCCTGGACAGCAGTGCCTGGTTGTCTCTTCTATTGTTACTGTTCGAGAACAACCCATCAATGGTAACCCAAATACTTTCTGACCTTATGTGAAAGACTGACTTGAAACATACTTTAGAAGAGAAAAAAATATTTGATCACTGAAAAAAATTTCCTAATTGAGTATCTAACCTGACTGTTGGGAAAGAGGTGGATCTCTATGAAGACACCAAGACAGAACACATTCCAACAGGTCCACCACAACCAGAAGCAGGGCACCTACCAACTGTGTGATGAATAAAACTGGGCTAAGATTTGCACATAGAAAGGAAATGTCTTGCATAAGAATTAAACCTCGTTAAAAGAGACCCACAACTAACCAGCAAGAGGCATCTCAATATAGCTTGAAACTCCTTGATACAATTAAAAAAAAAAATAAATAATTGGAACAGTAGTTATGCCTATGGGAGACTCATGACTAGCTGGGTTCATCCAAATGAAACAGGAACATAACAGCTGTAACCTCTGAGAAAGGAAATTAGAAACAAGAATAGGAAGTACAAGTATATTATTTATCATGGTTATCATTTAATATTTGTATCACGCTAACTGCTGATAAAGAGTTTTGTCCTCACTAGCCAATGATTTCTTGACAGTCTAATCTGGGAGTCTCTGGAAAGCCCCCTGTTACACTAACACGTACACTAATCAAACTGACTTGTTATTGCCAAAAGACTACCGGAATACTTTTGGATTAGAAAATCAACATGATCATGTTTCTAGTGAATGAGAGACAAGATACTGTCACAAAATAAAAAAAAAAATCACAGATCTTTGGACTGGGTGGGCAGGGATGGGAGAAAAGCTTTACCCAAACTAGTACAATGATACCTTCCTGCAACTGTAGCTGCTCTGTGTTCTTGAAGGCATTCATACCTTTCTGAGGCAGATGTGAAGCAATTCACAAGTCTGGTTATTTTCACAGCTGATAACTCAGAATTCAGCAATTACATTGATTCTGGAGATTCTTTATCAGTTCTGCTGCAAGGGAAGATGCAGTCTTTGGAGCCAGAAATGGAGAGTAGAATATCGAAGAGGTTAGTCTTCAAACTTGACTTGTTTGAAGAGACCAATCCCAAAGATAGGTCCTGGAAAGTATCAGGAACATCACTGAAACAGGAATGCCCACAGAATTGCAACGAGCTGAGGCCACAGACCACAGGCACAGCAACATTTTCAAGGAGAGGTTGTCTTCACTTTTAGTCCAACAGTAACAAGTCCAAAAAAATAAGAAGCACCTACACTGTGAAGAAAAAGGGACTGGCCAGCCACTGAGAGACAAACCAAAGCAAGTGGTCCCTGCTGGTCTTTCACCAACTACTCCTTTGGTATCTTTCACTTTGACCTATGCTTTAGCTATTTTCGGTGGAAATGACCCTATGCAGACCCAAAAGCAGCTTCTTACAGTAACAGCTCAACTGCAAGCCAAAATTTTAACACGTATTAGCTACCAGCCAAAATGAAGATTGGAACTGGGATTGTATACTCTCTAAACTGATGAAATTTTTCATGCCAATTGAAATTACTTATTCAATTACATTCTCTTCAGAACTAACAAGCAGTTCTATCTTAACTGTTTTCTGTTGTTTGCTTGGGTCTTTTAAGGGTGTTCTCATTTCTACACTAGCTAAACCCAAAGGACTCCATGCATCACTTTAGTAAGTCTATTTGCTTATTCAGCAGGTAAGAAGGTAGAGAGGTGACAGTCCTTTCAGAGACACAGCATACTTTAAATAAATTAAAAGCCAAAGCTATGGGTAGGTTAGCAAGCCATTCATTGTTCCAGTGGGTTCTGAAGACTCTGTTATCAGGGTATCACCCTCCTTTCCCTCATACTGTAAAAGATGATCCATAAAAATGTCCTCTTCCTGACTGGCAGCTTGTTACATTGAAGTCCCTCTTAACACGTAGGCCAAGCGTAAGAGCCCACACAGGACTGTGTCATGTTTATGGCAAGAAGACTAACACCAAGATTCTTAGATAAACCATGACATTCTGACCACATGCTATTTTGCGGCGAACACCTATGCCATTTTAATGACAGGTACCAGGACAGAAAGCAACACCAGCAAGAGACAACGCTGTTCATTTCAGTGAACCTGAGAAGGGAAGAGTAAAGCAGCTATGACAAGAAAGTGAATGAGGCTTCTGAGCAGCAGCAGGGTGACAATTTAGATATCCACTTTCAAACCCAAGGTCAAACATTCTTTCCTTCCTCCCTCATTGCTTTTACTTTCTGGAGATCCGCACTGGATGTCAACAGCCATTTTCCCTCCAAGTAAGCAGTTTTCCATTGTGATTTGGTGAAGTCATGACAGACAACAGGTGTCTCAAGATTTTCAATCAACACACTATATATAAAATCCTATACAAAAGGATCCTCTCTACACTTTTGATCTGTTGTTTCTCTAACTGATGCACTACAGGAACTGAAGTTGCATCTGCTTGGGACAGAAGCAATACAAGAGCTAACAAGCAAAGGACCTCGCTGTTCCAGATTTGGGTTCTGCTCGGCCTTTGCAGACAAGGTCTACGCTAGTAAGTTTTTATAGTGCTGGTCCCTTACTAAATTCAGCAGATGCCACCAAAGGACAAATACTAATGCACTTTTAATATTTTAAGATCGGTATTTTTTTCTCACCTCCCAAAAAGAAGAAAAATGCTTGACACTTTTGATATGTCCATTTGCCAGAGAATGTGCTCCTCTGTAATTTTTAGTAAACACAAAAGAAACGTTAATCTCATTTTCTCTGTTGTCTCAGAGCCTTTCCTTAACAGTAATTCAATGGATATGATCCTGAAAGTTGCTGCTGCAAACTAACTCCCAGAATTGGGAATCCCCTCCTTTTAGAGGCTTATGACTTTAGGACAGCAGAGACTAAGACCACGACAACAATATAGAAGCAGCAGCACTTGCTAAAGTAATCCGGTTTTCTCAGATGTAACTTTAGACAGACAGCAGCTCTGAGGGCAGATAAGGACAAGCCTCTTCAATGAGCACTGAGGTTTCAATGACTTTCAATAACTTCTAAGCACTAAGAGAGGATCATCTTTTAATTTAGGTGCCTAGGATGTGGTGTCCTACGATTTCCTTCAGAAAAGCCTCACCATGTTGCATTTACTCTACACTGTAACTTTAAGCATCTCATACAGTTTTGCTGATTTTTCCTCCCTTTTCATTCATATCCACCTTAAGAGGAAGATATACAAGTATGAGAGCAGGTACTAGTCTAGCTGACTATTGAAAAAAAATGAAAAAAAGTGTCAAAATGTTATCTGTGTAGCTATGTATTTTTAACCATACCTCTATTGCCCCTTTTTAGAGTGTTTAGCACAAGACCAGTCAAAGAAATCACTAAGAACTAGAAGCAATGGATTTTTTCAGGTACGCTTATTAAATCCTACCAGGTCTCAAAGCAATTTCTGACTCCATTCCTTCTTTTCCCTTTGTTTAATATTTTTGGGACTGACATTTCAAATGTTTGGTCTCCACTTAAGGTTTCAGTTGTTTGCTTCTTGCCCTCCCTCCAAATTCAAGGATATACTGGTCAACGGGGTAAATAACATGACAGCAAACCAGTTCTCCCCCATTGATCATTCTATTAAAAAAAAGTTCTGGCTAGAGGTTTTTAGAATAAATTATATTATTACTATATAGTGTGAATAATTACAGAGACTGCACAAATTAACCTATTACAAAAATGTATGTTTGGACAAGTAAAGCAAGAAGAGATTAAACTCAAGCATTACTAAGCTTAAGAAATTTTAAGTACAACTTGTGGTTAAAAGGGGAATGATTTATGTAGGAAACTGCCAAATGCTAGGAATACGAGAAGCCACCCAGTTCTGTAGCTTATTGAATCCCCTTCCTCCCAACTTTGTAGCAGCTGAATTTCTCTATTTAGTAAATACAGAATCATAGAATAATTTGGGATGGAAGGGGCCTTCAAAGGTCTCTAGCCCAATCCACCTGCAGTGAGAAGGGAAATATAACCAACAGCATTTTCAGATCACAGAGTAGTTGCAGGGAAAGAACAACCGTTCATTTAAAATGGGTTTCCTTCTCATGGGAAAGACAATGGGACTTCAAGCTTACAAGCAGCGTAAACATGCTGGGAAAAAAGCACTTAAGCCTGGTTTTAAATATATTGCACCTGTTCTAAATGAAATAATTTTCCAGCACTCTTAAAGTCATACAGCTTAGTGCTGCAAGGCAAGCATATAAAGTTGATTCTATGCTTTGAAGACTTTTTCTGCTTCCAGAAAGTTTCTGTTAGAGCATTACCAGTCTTGTCATTTGACACGACCTGAGGTTCCGTCTGTATTATCACAGCTGAGCTCGGGCTCAGAGAGTTCCACTTTGCAATGCACTGAAAAGCACTGAACGCTTCAGTTTCCTACTATGATAGGGCTACGATTAATGAATCAGCTTTTCCATGCCCTCACCCAGAAAACACTCATGAACGTGATTAAATAAATAAAAAACAAAAAAACCCTGACTTTGTTATGTAGCAGGCTCCCAGGAACAGGTTTTGGTTTTTTTTAATCAGTAGAGAAAAAAAAAAAAAACAACCAAAAAAACCCCTGACTTTGTGTTATGTAGCCGGCTCCCAGAAACAGGTTTTTTTTTTTTTTGTTGCAGGGAAAGAACAACCGTTCATTTAAAATGGGTTTCCTTCTCATGGGAAAGACAATGGGACTTCAAGCTTACAAGCAGCGTAAACATGCTGGGAAAAAAGCACTTAAGCCTGGTTTTAAATATATTGCACCTGTTCTAAATGAAATAATTTTCCAGCACTCTTAAAGTCATACAGCTTAGTGCTGCAGGGTAAGCGTATAAAGTTGATTCTACGCTTTGAAGACTTTTTCTGCTTCCAGAAAGTTTCTGTTAAGAGCATTACCAGTCTTGTCATTTGACACAACCTGAGGTTCTGCCTGTATTATCACAGCTGAGCTCGGGCTCAGAGAGTTCCACTTTGCAATGCACTGAAAGGCACTGAACGCTTCAGTTTCCTACTGTGATAGGGCTACGATTAATGAATCAGCTTTTCCATGCCCTCACCCAGAAAACACTCATGAACGTGATTAAATAAATAAAAAACAAAAAAACCCTGACTTTGTTATGTAGCAGGCTCCCAGGAACAGGTTTTGGTTTTTTTTAATCAGTAGAGACGGTCTCTTTAACCTTTTAAGCAAATGAAGAGGCAGTGCTTTAGGCCTTCAGCTAAAATCCCATTTTCCTCACGAGGACGGCCTCTGCCCTGCTGGTGGGTGCACTGAGAGGAATTTAAACCGCGCTTCAAACGAGCGGGGGCCGAGGAGCCCGGTACCCCCTTTCCCTCTACCCTCACATTAAACGCCGCCTGGAAGCCGCAGGCCCGGAGGACGTGCCGGGAGCCCGGGCAGAAGCGGGCCCGTTGGGCCCGACCCGGCCCCGCCGCTCCCCTCACACCGCCAGCGGGGCGGGAAGGGGTCGAGGGCTCCCCTCACACCGCCGGCGGGGCGGGAAGGGGTCGAGGCCGCCTGTCCCGTCCCGTCTCCCCCTCACTTACCTGTGAGGCGGATGAAGCCGCCGACGCTCTCGGGCAGCGGCAGGCGCTTGAGGTACGCGGGCAGCTGGACTTTGACGATGCGGGCCAGGCTCTCCAGCACCATGGCGGCCGCCGTGAACGGGAGGGGCGGGAAGGGGAGGGAGGGGGTGAGGTGCTGAGGCGAGTGAGGGGGGGGCCTCTACCCTCCGCCGCGACCCGCGCGCTTCCTCGCGCTGCCGCCGCCGCGCACGCGCCACGGGGCGGAGCGCCACCGGCACCGCCTGCGCGTGCGCCGAGAGGTAACGGCCGGTGTCCCTCCGCTCGGGCCGCGCTACCAACGGGGGTTGTTGTGGGGGGGCGCTGCTTCCGCCAGGCGGCGCGCGGGCGGCGCCGGCCGTTACTACGCCTCAGAGGGAACAGCCGGGAGAGCGGAGCTCGGTGGGCAGCGGGGCCGGGCCGGGCTGGGGCGAGGCGGGGGGCGGTGCGGTGCGGTGGTGGTTGCGGGTCGGCCGTGGAGTGGCCTTTGGCAGCCAACAGGGCGCCTCCGGAGTCAGCCGCTCTCCTGAGGTGAGGGGCGGAGAGGAGCCGCTCTCCTGAGGTGAGGGGCGGGGAGGGGCGGGCAGCGCCCGGCCTGTGGTGATGCCCGGCCTGTGGTGATGCCCGCCCTGTGATGGTGCACGGCCGGTAGCTTGGGCCTCGCTTGGCCTGGGCTAAGCCTCGCTTGAAGGTACAGCTGAGGAGGGGAGGGAGTGTGACTTTTAATACCGCGTGGTCTCTGGTTTATAGGCTGTATATTAGCTGTCATCGCCCTGTCGTGTTACCGTTGGATCTGGTGTCGACAGCCTTAAAAAATACTGAAGGGAAATACTGAAAATTTTTCTTCGTATGAGTGATGTTTTTCATATGGTATCGTAACTCTTCTGAGGTGGGATAAAGTTAGTGCTGAGAGGTTTAATGTTATAGGGAGAGACCCGTCCCGCACGTTAGGCAGTGGTTTGTGCAGAAGAAACTCTATCTCCAAACCTGTTATTTAATTTTGTTTCATTTTATGTCAAGGAAACTGGTCATTTTGGCATGGAAAGTTGTCCCTGTGTAACCAGGTGAAAAAATGGGAAGTAGGCAGCCATTCTGGGTCAATTGGGACAATCCAGCCGGTCTTGAAAACTGTGTTAGTCCCTTGGTCGTGAGTCTGACACCATTTGGCTCAAGATGCTTTGCTCCTGTGAATAAATCCATCAAGTGGTGGTAGCGAATAGCACAGAGCACGAGCATCTGCAGGAAAGCTGAAGCAGTACAATCCTTCTAGAAGGTGTATCTCCTTCCTTACGTGATCTTGACTGGAGCACAGTTCTCTGTCCTCCCTCAGTGTACAGAAACCACACCATTTCTGCCTGTATCAACTGTGCACTTTTCATGCCAGACCAGAATTGGTAATCAAGAGGTTTTGGGGTAAGTTAATAGGGTTGAGAAAAGAAATGGAAGAGTTATTATAGGTATTTCTTGAGTCAGATGAACCCACTGGTCTGTCTTTTGCTAAATCTATTCAGCAGTCCTGTTCACCTAGTATTGACAAGCTCGGTGCTAGATCTCTTTCAATTCAATAGTTTGCTTTAAGGGTCAATTCAGGGCAATCATAACCAAAAGTTAAAATCACCGTAAAGAATGAAGACAAAAAACCCAAATACTGAAAGCTAGGTTTAAGACAAACAAATCCAGCCTGTT
This sequence comes from Calidris pugnax, assembly GCF_001431845.1. NCBI lineage: Eukaryota > Metazoa > Chordata > Aves > Charadriiformes > Scolopacidae > Calidris > Calidris pugnax. The sequence continues at coordinate 3,111,269 of NW_015090771.1, read as the reverse complement.
TGTGCTTCTGGCCTGAATATTACTTTTCTACCTGTGACCGTACATTAACATTTCCTGATGAATCATCTTCTTTAGCTAGTGAGAATATTCCTGTGATCTCAGAGTATCTTAGTTCCCTACCTCACCTAAGTTTATCCTTGTAATGACTGTCTGATGTCCTAAGATGATTCCTCCTTATGTAGGCAAATGCCTGCTATTAGACAAGATAATGAAAGAGCAAAACGCTTGATTATTCTGTAAAGATTACACATCTGATGTCATGATGTAACCTTGTTTGTGAAAGTTTCTGAGGGAAGAATACATAAGGCTGAAGATACACGAGGTAAATCCTCCAGCTCTGAATCAAACAACTTCATGTTGAAATGGAGAACCTCTGTCCTTCCCTCCTCCTCTTCCAGCTTTCTCTGGATGCTGGCTGTGATGCTGGGAGCACAGCTGACATTTCAGTGAAGCTTCTGAGCCCCGCTGTGCTGCCTTTGATCAGTGCCCCACTCAGCACGCTGCTAGGCAAGCTGCACATGTTGCAGAGAGCAACCCTTCTCGCTGCGCCTCGCCTGTCGGCATAGGTATCAGTTGATATGAGTCATGAGCAGTTTTGGTATATGAAAGGCTGAAGTCATAGTTTATGGAAAAACTATAAAGAAAATGAAGCCTGAATGAGATTCTTAACTGAAGGGGAAACAAAAGGTGGTCTTCAGAAATCCAGTTTGAACTGGAGCTCAGGAGATGTGTGTTCGCTCTCTAACTTGGCTGCAGACTTCCTGTTGGACTTAAGGGGAAAAATATAAGCTGCAGGCTTGGTCAGTCCTGCAGAAAAGAACTGTGTTTTATGCAGCAGTCCATCTTCAGGGACAGCATTATGGGGTCAGAACTTAAGATCCGTCAACATCAGGAGGTTTATTAAGCAGGTGTGACATCTTCCTTCTTTTACACACGTTTAACACCTTACGTGGACATTCTTATTCCACAGACAGATTGCTTCTTCAGGATTTTATCAGCATCCTTTTCAACTCTGCCTCAAATGATAATACTATTGGGTATCTGGAAAATTTTCTAGCTTTTGAGGGGAGAGTAATATGCAACAATTCATTCTTGCATATTTAGCTCCAGTTTGTGAACTGTTAAAAAGTAAAGATTGCCTCTGCTCATGTGTTTCATGCTGAATATGGCCACTGAAACTCTGGTATTGGGTAGGATATATAGGAGTTGCTGTGATAAAATTAACAGCACAAAAAGCCCGAACACAGATATTTGAACAAAACCTAGGTCACCAATATTGAAATATGATTATTCCTTTCAGCAGTAAGTATGCTCTGTTACTGGGATTTTTTTATCTAGCAAGACTATTACAGATAAGATGGAGCCCACGTGAAGATGTCTACATAGTTAGTGCTAGCTCACATCTTTTACATGGAGTTCCCAAAACAGTCCAAAAGAGAACCAGCCCAATTAACTTACTACTATGCATGCTTTGATGAGAATGGTAGAAAAGGTGGTGGTGAAGATGCAGATCATGTTTGGCAGAATTTATTCTGCCAGGCATAGTGTCACTACAGCATAATTGCATTGGTCCTGCTCGCAGTAGAAGTAAGAGTTGCCTTCAGTGTCCACAAGCTGGTTGGTCCTAGTTCAACAGACTGAGCACAGGTGAAAAGAAGCCAGTTGTGTTCCTCCTCTTGTTATCCTTCCCTAATTGCTTAATTTCCTTGTGCCTTACCAGTGACTTGTGCTTGTTATCCTTCCCTAATTGCTTAATTTCCCTGTGCCTTTAATTCAGCTGTAAAATGAGATAATACTTACCAGTCTGTCTAGAACATGAAGATTTGCAAAGGAAAAGAACATTTATAAATTATATTTCTTTATTTTATTTTACCAAGTACACAGCAGTAAGGATAAAAGATGAAAGGTTCTGAGATAGCAGACAAACAGTCCTTCCGTCTCTAAAACAAGCCTAAGTAGCACAATAATTTGCTCAGCACTCTTTCATGGTAATGAGCTTTTCTATCAACAGACTGTCTTGTGTTGTTAAAACCATTTTCTTGGAATTGGCATCGCCATTTTCCATACTTAGCACCTGGAATAATCTCTGCAGCAGGCAAAAGTACTATTGTCAACTAAAAACTATCCTGTCACCAAAGGGCTGGCTTCTGTGATGAGCAAACACAAGCCTCTGTCTAGGAGGAAGCTAGATCTCTCCCTTTGTATTTGAGTCATTTCACAATGGGATTTGATTAGCTGCTGTTCCTGCTGTACACAAAGATCTCTCTCTCTTCCACTTCCCCAAAAGCAAGCAAAATTATTACACCCCAGAAGGGCTGGTGGAACTGTTGATTCATTTCATGCAATGTTTCCATCAGTTAGTTATGCAGCACTGTCAGCACCTAACTATTAAATAATTGAATCTCAAAAAAAATAAGAAGACTGGCTTAAAAACGTAAACCATAAGACCATATGTATAAGGTTACTTTCCTCTATTTTATGTTTATGAAGAGTGCAAGCAAGTTGCAATTGTATTGCATGCAGGTTAGGTTTTCATTTCTTATTTTTACATCCAGATGTTTAATTGCCTTTAGAAGGACGCTGAGATTGTCCTGCTTTCCCTTGAATCTGAGACCTGGCACCTTAAATGGCTTCTGCTGGTGTATATTGAAAATGCCTACATTCAAAGCATTCAAGAGAAAAATGAGTTAAGGAGAGAAATCACATCTATAATAGAATCAATAGGATAATTTTGTGATAGCATAATTTCCATATTCTAAAATGACTGCTAAATCAGCATGATAGTACCTTTATAACCTAACTAACGTCCAAGAGTTTTACCACGGAACTGTTCATTTTAAAAGCATGTGCTATTGTAATTGCCTAATTAACTGCAGTGTCCTACTAATAGCACATATTAGTGTTGAATTTTAAAATTCCCTGTGTCTTCAAGTGCTATTTATTGTCACTGATTGTAGTGAAAACAGGAATGTAAAAAAGAATGGCAAGGTTTCTAAGAATTGCATCAAGTTCCAACATGGCAACTTTGTGCATGAGCGAACAGAGCAGTAGGCACTGGTTTTATTTATTTGAGAAAAATACCGTGCTTTGATCTCTCAGCCACAGGTTTAACATTTTAATTTCTTCTTCTGACTACTACTGCTGGGGAGTGGGAAATTTTACCCATGAGTTGGGTATGAAACAAAGTTGGAGAAAACCCCAACTCAAGAAAGGATAGGTGTATTCAGTGCTAACTTCCCAGATACTCCCTGATAAAAGTTCAGTTACTTTCTACTTAGACTGTATGCTTTTTCCAAGCTGGAGAATTGCTTTTATGCAAGGGTTAGCGCTGGTGCACAGTAGTCGTTTCTACAGCTGCTATATTTGCAGAAATAGCACAAGATGAATCTATGAATACCCACTCGGTTACAGTAAGGTACTGATTTCAACTGCCTTTATTTAAAACGTAGAGAGTAACAAGTTGTATGATGTAGAACTATTGTAAAGAACATCAGCCAAGTAAGGCTAACGATGCAGAAGCAAGAACACAGTAACTATAATAGCGCAATGAGTTTTAAATTTTGACGCATTACATGAATCATCCAGTCTTCCCGTCCACATTGCGTCGCTGAGCCGGTATGTAGTGCTCGTGAGGATCCAGACTCATCTGATCGCTGGTCACATACAGACTTGCACAGAGTTGGAACTTTATTGGCTTCCAGGGAGTTGCTGATTCACAACAGTTTTACTCGAATCAGAACAAGTATCTTTAGTATTCACTAATACGTTCGTAAAAGACCAGATACGTTACTGATTTGTGGCAGGTTCTGCCTGGTTTGTTGCAATAAACCAGGCTGCAAAATCCCCAGACCGTCCCCTGGGAGGAAGCTGCAGTGATGGGAAACATATATCCTCTCCTAAGCTAAAGGACCTACAGAGGACAAAACTGACATAATCTGGGAAGTACACACTGCTAAATGAACAGACGTGAAGTAAAACCACTGTCAAAACACTACAAGCCACTCTCTTATGATGAGAATTCCAGGGAAAAGAAGCTATATGTATGTCAGCATATCCTCAGCAAGGGGCCACTCACCATTCCCTGTTAAACTGCATTGATCTCTGCTATCAGTGATGACTGTATATCCTTGACCAGGCAACTAAGGGTATATTTGTTTCCTTAGTACTTTAATCCCTTGACGTAATAGCTGTCACTGAAAGATATTTCCTTCATTTTGGAAGGCAAAGGTGAGAATGCCACGAGACTAATTCCTGTGATGCAATGTGCATTCGTTGGCAGGGGCTAATTATAGCACAGAAAAACTACCAGCTTCCCCTGCTGAGGACAGAGTGTATGATCTCTGCAATAGGACTGCACTCTGCTCCTAACTTCTTCCTGTGTCACGATGCCTACTGACACCGCACTAGAACAGCAGTTTATCATTCCTTCTCAGGCTGCTGTGTAACAACAGCACTGTGGAAATTTCTGAGCCTGTCTCCCCTTTTCAAGGTTAGCCAGGTCTGGCATTTGCAGGAACCGATACTCCTTCTCTGTCATCTCACAAGAATAATGCAAAGCAAGAAAAAAAAAAAAAAAACCAACCCAAAACACCATGTTGTCTTCAATTTCAGACAACAAATACACATATAATGGGTGGAGATGAAAGCAGGGAAAAAGGGGCTATCTTGATGTCAAGACGTTGACATGGAGTAGTACTACAGCAGGTAAATAAGATTAATGTAGCTTCTTTTATGCCTATCTTAGTAATGCTTTTTTTTTTCTCTTTCTCCCAGGCACTCCCTTGTCCTCTGGACTACAGGTCAGCTGTAGCACAGCGCATTTCCAGATCTAGGTAGTTGGCTGTTCCCTAGAGGATTTGTAAGTTATTTCCTCACTTACTTTTCAAGATAATGCCAGAATTTTATATCAATTCTGTACTTCACCCCAGTACAGGGAGCTGTCAGTCCATTGTTTTTTTAAAAAAAAGAGTTTTTTTTTTCCCTTTGAATCAGAAGAGAAAGCAACCAACACAAAAGGTAGAATATAAACATATCACCTCAAAAGTTTTCAAAACTTACTCTACAGGAATGTAAGCCTAATGACTGAGAAAGGTAAAAATTAAATAAAATTAAAAAATACATGGTAATTAAGAGGCATTCATCTTGAACAACATGCTAGGAGAGTGCTTTTCAAAACTAGGAAAAGACTGTACCTAGTGTCCCTTTTTTTAGAGCTGAAAGTCTTTTATTGAAAATTAGTCTTGTCATAGGTGTCTGTAGTTATTTTATTAAGACGCTTGAGAATGTTTTAAACTGCTTCCCCAAGAGGAATTAAATTATTTTTATTCTTTTTTTTACACTTTCATGTGAGTTACTTTGGCAGCTTCAGGGACAGAAATGTTATAATTATTCAGAAAATGGGTATGGTAGAAATGGATCCGGCACATAGTCCCCCAAATTGCTGATTTGATACTGACAAATATCCTGAACGCTGTAAGGGTAAGCATACCATTTAGTTTCCAAGTGCCTGAGTCCTCTGTGCCTAATTGCAGCAGTGTTTATTTTTCTAATATGGGAGCTAAACAGCAATCAGAAAATAATTTAACATAGGCCACCAAACAGTCAGGAAGGACTAAGAAATTATCCTTTTCCCTGTTAACTTGAATTTAAATCACTATGACTGAGAAAATTAGTATCTTGGATCCCACCACCAACTCCTTAAGCCAGTATTTTTCCATGTTTTTTTTTTTAAGATGATGTCCCATTTTCCAAAGGAAAAAAAAAATTGCAGCCCTCATTGCCTTTATAAAAAAGAATTAACATCTATTGCTTGTAAAAGTGACAGATCTATGTAGTATTTCTTGAAAGGCGAAAAAGAGTGCTTGACCTTGAAGAATAAAAGTCACCAGGAGTGCAGAAGCTAGGCTGCCTTTGCTTTATAATTTGCAAAATTTTCAACAGCTTGTCAACACCTGACCATGTTTCATGACTACCGTGTGTGTCACAACCCACCCTCTCAGAAATACTGTCCTGATCCAGCCCCCTAATCATAATGATGAACAGAATTACTGGCTAATTTCAGTATTGGTGGTTTAAAGTCATCAGCAGTATTTCCCCAATTACAATTTGACAGTAAACAAGAATAATATTCCTTCCTTCTAAGAGATATATTTGGCTGTCATTACCTGGATATTTGAGGTCTAACAAGCTCTTGGACATTGTAACTGGGACATAGCAAAAACTGAAAAGATCGGCCGAATCTTTAAAGATGAGGTTGCTTGAAAGGACAAAGAGAGTGAAATGACAGTTGGCTAGTTAAATCCATTGTCTAAATACACGGCACATACTCCTGTCAGTTCAAAGACAAACAAAAAAAACCCCACCTTGAAGTATTGCTGTAGACTTTCTTATTTACTTAAATCATTATTTTAAATTAAGTCAATACAGCATCAAACACTAAAACACTGCACTCTACAAGACTATGTAATAATATCCCCAGGGAAACTTAGCATTATTTTGTATAAAACAGGTTGGGGGCGGGAAGGGGGGAAAATGTTCTACAAGAAAAAAAAAAACCACCTCTAAATGAAGAGTGACAGAAGGTCAACCTGCTACTTCTGCTGAAATGTAATGCTTATTTAGCTACAAATATGTGAACGATTCACCAGCAGGACTGCCTCAGAAGTAGGAGGAAAGGCCAAAAAAAGGTAGTTTGCTGCGGGCCATTTGGTATTTGGCTCCTAGATAGAGAAGGTCCCTGCCCCAGGTCTTCTGGAGACACTGGCTGATCTCTGTTGGGAAATGCATGTTGTGAAGTCTGAACAACCTTGCCTACACTTGGGAGCTTGTGAAATATTTTCGCTAGCCTGTTTGAACAATTAACTTTAACCCTTAACATTTTATCCAGATTAGCAACTTTTATGGTGTATTAGGTACGCTGGTCGAATCATTTGTTAAACCCAAACACTCCTCAAAGGTTATGGTTTGCTTACTACGTTTGCAGCCTGGAACAAGCGTTGCAGGAGCAACCGAATTAGGATGGTCCAGATCTGACTAGTAATCAATTATGTCAAAGTAATAAAAATAGACGTATCTTGAAAGCGCTTCAGAGAGTCCTTTGATGTCTCCTTTAGTAAACACAATAGGCCAAATTAAGTACTGCTGAAAACTGCCATAAGAGCTTGGGTCATTTTCGGTAACAGCGTAACTCCTACAGACTTAGCATGAAGTGTGAGGGCAGCCCGAGGGGTCAAAAAACAGGTATAACAAGGAAAAGTAACCACCTCCAAAGGGATGGGGTAAAGTAGGTCACCATTAAACACCTTTTTGAAAAGATCTCCAACTGATGTACCCTGGCCTACTGAAATTGATAAAATTTTACTGCTGAATTCAGCCTGCTACATTATTTTAGCAACTGTGACTTACTGCTCTGCCATTCACACCCCTCTTTTAAGATGCTATTTTGCCATGTATGTATACATTATCTATGTTTATACAGGAATGTAAAGAATTCATACAAAAGAAGAAAACAAAGGTGGTTAGTAACTGCATGACACAAAACGTTTGGGTTTTCAAAATTGGCATCGTAATTACGCGGTGCACGTGCTCATCTGAGTTTCATGCTTCAATATGCATAGGGCTGAATCAGCACAGACAATCAACATTCTTGTTGACACAAACTGCTGCTGACTTGAAAGGAATATCTTTTTTATGTAGATCAAATGGTACTTTTGTTGGGGAAAAAAGGAATATTCTGCATGAATACTAAGAAATACCTTGTAGCAATTTTCAGAGATTTTGTTGTTTAGGTCTGTGAAAATAACGCAATGAATTTTATGTCGTCAAAACTTTCTTCTTGTAAAATAGCTCTTATTTTCTGTAAGGATTTCAAGAAAAGAAAAAACTTCAACTGCAAGAAAACTGTGTTGTCACTAGGAGGCTAAAAAAGTGCTAAACAATAAAGTGCTAAACAAAATCCTGAAAAACAGAAGATTTTGTGGAGAAACTTGGCCCGTTGATCTCAGTGTAAGTTACTGAAGTATTTTATATTCTTGTGAATCCCACATAACTTTGCGCAAGCCACGAAACCTTAGCATGGTATTATTCAACAAAGCACTGGGGCTTTTCACTGGGACTCAACCCCTTAAAATGGGTTAATGTAGGGACTCGGTGTTTTACCCCATGACCCAGCAGCGAGACAAAGAGCACTACTATGTGAAGGAAAGGTGGAATAGCTTGGAAATTGTTTCAGTGAGAGTGTCAGGGAAGAAACAATAGGAGATGAAGAATTGCCAAGCTGGAATATAAGACAGAAAGTTACCTTTTATCTAATATTCCTTAGAAAGCTAACTGCTGCCTGACACATTGACCTTGGGCTGGGCTCCAGATGTTGAGAGGGTTTTGCTACCTCATCTCCCTAAGAGAAGGAGAAGTAATGGTCCCAGATGGAACAGCCAGGGAATTGAGCACACAGTAGAAGGCTGTGATTATGACCTTGCTGTCCTTCTTGGAAGTGGGAAGCCCCCAGCTACACAGGAAGAGCTGCTGGCCTTTGGTATTCCAACACAGATCAGGTGGAACCCAATGGCATCACAAAACCTATTTTTCTTTCACTGTCTCATAATGGCACTTGGGTTGGCAAATTCAGCCTTTTTATTTGTTGTATTAAAAAAAAAAGCCAACGGAACAATCTTATTTTATCAGCTTTCTTCTGTGATCTTATTCGTGGTCTGCACGAACCAGAATCAGAAGGGTCCCAAATAAAGTGAGTTTTGCTCAGATTAAAGAGTGATTTGACTCCAAGCTTGATTTATGATAATTAAAGGAAAAACAAGTTGGACAAGATGCTGAAGAGAAAATTGAGGCCTGGTAATACATGCAAACAGGGAGAAGCTGCTGTTGTTGTTCTTCGTGCTTTGTTTTCCAGCAGCAGAAGCTGTTGTGTTTTGTCTCCTCCAACCAGGAACTAAAAATGATCTGATGGACTAATAAGAAAGATGTCTTGTTTTTGTTGAAGTGATTTTTTTTTTCTTTCCTAAAAAGGAAGATATTTTTGGAAATATTTTGCATCTTGTTTCCCCCCTTTTCCCCTCAGATATATGAAGTGTCCTGTGTGGAATGCTGCTTGGTGTGCAGGGTGCTCGGTCGCTCCACCTGTTTTGAAGAGCAGTAGAATAGCACACTCAAAATGTACAAATGGCTGGTCTGAGGCAAGTGGAAGTGAAAAAACAGACACTGATGAGCAATCAGGCCACACTAACCTTTAAACTAAGGCTGGGAGGCTTTTTTCCTCAAGTCCCCTCTCTGTGCTGAGGTGAAGTGCTGTTAACAATACATCTCCATTCACGTTTGCTCTGCTGGACCATCACAAAGCAGCTGACATGGACTGGCAAATTCAGCCTTCGGAGGCTGTTGACCACTTGGCTGCAGAGGGCTCTGTAACACCGTACTTGAAAAAGCAAACAAAATTCAAAGATGAGAGTTCAAGTGAGCTGGTCTGTTCTCAGTGGTTTTGTGCAAACTGTTTATTGCCGTGCCACATCTACTGAGCTGTTCTGCTTAATAAACCTCTGAAAATCTAACCCAACTCCACTGCCGTACAAGGATTAGGCATGGTAATACCTCTCTCTCTTCAGCCACTTCTGAGGATTAGCTTCAAAATCAAATTAAAATGAAGCAAACCCAAATAGACGGGGTAGTTCCACAATAGGTTGCAAGGCCCGGATTCAGTAACCGTCATCTGTGCCTCTTGCATTTTATATTACTCTGAGGTTCCTGTGCAAATACCATTAGGGTACACCTGCTGTGTATGGTGAAAGTGAGAAACAATTTGTGTGTGGCACATCAGTATCCTAAGGTTACGAGGCCTTACTTGCCCGAGTATTCTTACTGAAGTAAAAAAAAAAATCTATTTGAGTTTGTTTATTTCCAAACGCTGAGGGGAAGACACATGATATTTACCTCACAATATGAGGAAAAAGAGGCAAGGGTGAGAAGTATAATGCTCTCCCAAGTGTGCTGTCACTTGGAGAAATGGCTACAAAACACTGAGTACACGTCTTGGTTTTCATTCCTACACAAGTCATTAGTTTTTATTCTTTTTCTCAAGTGTACCAATTTGTTTTTTAGAAGTGACCAGTGAGTGTAATAAAGTGTTTGTCTAAACAGGTATATTAAAACAAAATATGCAAAACTCTTTCTGAGCAATGGCTGTAAACAAGAGCTATTCGGTACATTTTAAATTCCATTTGGGGTCAAATGCTAATAGAGATATTGATTTTAACACGTAACTACTGAAAGGCACACAAACAAAACTTGATTTACCAGATTAACAATTCCTGTTGCCTTAAATTAGTGGAGAAAATTACACACTGTCAACAGTATGTTTGTGCTGTTCTTCATTCCTTTCATTATACAGTAAAATGCGAATCGCAAGGCAGATCAAAACTTTATTAAATAGAGAGTGATGTTAGAGGTCAGTAATCTCAAATAATAATTAAAAATGTAGAAGTGGAATACTGTTAACTACTGAGATCTCCTGAGATGACAAACAGCAATGAAAAAGTTCAGGAAGTTGGTAAGCAATTTACAAGGCAGAAGATGATGTCTGTGACAGACAGACAGACACGCTGCTGGTTTGGAGCAGCTTGACAGCATCCGTAAGCCAAAGCAGGCAAGGAACAGCAAGGTGTTTTTCAGCAATATTCTTGATGAAGATGATAAGAACATTAAATGAGAGTTTGGGACTACACTTCCTGAATATGCTGTTCAGTACAATTAAAATAATAAGCAGAAAATGAAGGCTACACAAAGTTGCTAGGAATGGTTTAGGTGATCACAGGTAACTGGGCTTGACAGCTACAAGGCCTTGTTTTCTCTCCAGCCAGTGCATCGCTTAAAAACTATGGCAAGCCTATTTTTAATAAACAGTACTTCTAACCTACAGTACTGTTTTTAAAGTTTTAAAAAAAAAAAAAGAGCATTGCTCCCCTAATTTGCTGCTGGCTACTCTCAAGCTTCGTACTGAAAACTTTGTTACACAATGAGGTTTTCCGAATGTGCTGCCTTTTCCAGCCAAGTAATAATTAGCATCCTAGATAGTAAGAAAGCTAACAGTAGTGCAATAAAGGCACTGTAATGAATGCAAACTTGGTCCAGTGCAATGGATTTAGCTAATTACATATCTATACTCCCTGGAACGTGTTTATTAATACACTCCATCCCCTCATTACAGCAGAAATGAGGCAACCTTTTCTCTGCTTGTTACTTCGTGGAAGTGGAGCAGGAATCCTTCCCCACATACATACATCTACACAATTTATTAACGTGAGAAAAAAGAGCCTGGGTGAAGAGCAATTCATTGACCTGTGGTGCACACAATAAAAAGCCCCCAAGCAGCTGGAGGTGTAAAAAAAAAATAATCGTTTGATGACGGTGTGCTGACAGCCTGTGTTTCTGTGTCCTCCCTTCGGTGGTGGTTTTTCCCTAGACTCAGAAACTCGGGGTTTGGTTCAGTGCCGGGACGGCACTAACACAGAGCCCCATGGCCCCTCTCGCACCGGGCCTGCGCTCCCTGTGGCGGCTGCTCCTCTCCCGGGCGGAAGGAGACTTTCAACGGTGTCACCACCTCCGCTGCAATCCCCTCAGCGTTCAGGCCCGCGCTACCCCGGCCGAGGCGCCTTCCTCGATCCGCTTCCAGGCGCTCCGCCTCCCGCCGGGCCCCGCACGTTCGGCGTCGTGTCTTCGAGGCGGGAGAACGCCTAAACCGCGCTCCTCGCCCGCCGCCACACGGGCACCCGGGCAGGCGAGGGAAGGAGGGGCGGAAAGCAGCACCGAAGCCGAGTCGGGTCCCGACGGGGGACAGGCGGACCTTCCCCTCTCTCCCCGCCTCAGGCGCTGACACACAGCTGAGGAGGCCGCTTAACGCGCGGAGGGATACGACGACGCCGCGTCAGCGCGGATATGTAGGCCCGGCCGCGGCCGCCGCCATTTCGTGGGAGGGCGGGAGTGGATCATCGCCAGTAGCGCTCGCCGCCCCGGACCCGCGCCCGCCGCACCACCCTCGGGCAGGCCCCCTCGGGCCGGCGGCGACGGGAAGCGGCGCGGCGGAGGAGGCCCAGAACCGTCCTGCGCCCTCCCCGCTCCACCGCGCCTACCGCTCGCGAGAGTCAGCGGCTTGGGCCGTAAAGCGCGCAGGCGCCTGGCAACGCTTGTCCCGCCCCTTTCTCCGCACGCCACCGGAGAGGTGGGAGGGGGTAGTGGGGGGGGTAGTGCGGGAGGTGGCGGTGTGTCCCGCCCCGCTCCGCCCCCCCGGCTCCGCCTCCCGCCGCGACTGGGCCTGGCCAGCGGCGGCGGCTGAGTGGGGGCTCTTTCGGCTTCTCTCTCTTTCAGGCGGGTGGCGCCTCTCGGCTTTCTCTCCCCCGTCACACATCCCTTCCTCCTCCCGGCCGTGACGGGAGGCGGTGAAGCGGCGCGGCGGGCGGGCGGAGCGCTTCCCCCGGCAGCCTCCCCGGCGCACGGCCCTCGGCTGCCCGCAGGCAGGGCTCCGCTCGGGCGCCCCCCTCGGCTGTTTCCGGAGGAAGGAGAGAAGCGCAGTTTGCCCCCTCCCCCCTCTCCGCCTTCCTCCCCCTCCTCCTCCTCCTCCTCGCTTGCGCCCTCCCTCCCGGCCCCCCCTCGGCGCGAGCGGAGCGCGGAGTCACCGCGGCGCACAGACGGGCCCGGCGGCGGCGGCGGCACTCGCACACACAATGGCGCTGAAACGCATCAACAAGGTGAGCTCCGCGGCTCCTCCTCCGCCTGCCCCCCCCCTTCACCCGCTCCCTCCCCTCCCTCTTCCCCCCTTTTTGCCGCCGTGCCATCCTCTCCCCGCGGTCGTCGTCGTCGTTCTCCCCCCCCCAACACCACCACCACCACCAAACCACCTCCGCCCCGGGGGCCGGCCGGGCCCTCCCCGCCGCCCGGCCATCGCCTGCCGGCCTCGCCTCGCCCCCCGCACCGGGCGGGAGCGCGCACCGCGCCGCCTCCCCGTTGCACAATCCCAGCCGGGTGGAGTAACTTCGCGGCTAACTCGGAAAAAATGCCGAGGTGATGAAAGGGTGGTGGGTTTTTTTTTCCCCTTTTTTTTAACATTTTTTTAAATTTTTATTTTTATTTTATAACCCTCTATCCCAAGGAAGGAAGCTCCCCGCGTGAGGTTGCGCTTGGGCAGCTTGATTTAGGAATATTTTTATTATTATTATGATTGTATTTAGGCCTTCGGGTTTGGGAATTGCCGGGATGTAATTTGCCGAGGCGATGGGAGCGCAGTGGCGTTACCGGGAAGTGGCTGTTGATCCCTGCTCCTACGCCAGCTACGTGGAGCGGTTACGTATTTGGGGGAGCGGAGGGGAGTTTCTTGGTCATCTCTCCCTCGCCTGCCAAGATGGCAGAAAGTCAGGGCGTCCTGAAATCATCCGACTAAACTCCGGTGCACAAAACACCTTCTGTAGCCGGTGTATAAAGTTTGCTGCCTGTCGGTCTCCCTGTGATTTCACATCTCTTTAGCGGTGCTGGTGGGCATATTTTAGTTCAAATGGGGTTCTTTCCGATTTACCAGTGAAAGGGTAGTTCGGTTATCCCTGAAAATTTTAAATCTCTTCTGGATTAGTGATAGCTAAATTAATTGTCTTCGAATTACAGCTACACTCTCACAAGAATTTCAAAACAATTCCTTTTGAATCTGCCATCAGAACTTGTTCCCCTGTATTAGTGGATGATATCACTTGAGTTGAAACACAGCTAGAATACTCCCTGGTATGCTTTGTCATCAGCTCATGCTTGTGAAACACATTCAGGTGCTGGAGGTAAGAATTTACTGTCAAATATAAACCAAGGCAAACCCCCACTTACGTAGTAATCCAGTGGTCAAAACCTTAAAACGATTCAGCATGACTCCTTGAATCAATAAGGCATCTCTTTGACTTCAAGGTTTTGGCCTGTTGTGTGCAGTCTCCTCTCCTGTATTGGTTCTTATACTACAGCACTGTGTAGTAGCAAGCTTCTTCCTTTATGCTGGAGTTTAGGATTGGTGAAATGGTTAAGCTAGAGTTCTCTCTTCTTTTTTTTTTTTCTTTTTTTTTTCTTTTTTTTTGTTTGGTTTTCTTCTGGTTGAGGTTTTGGGTTTTTTAAGGTGCTTTTTTAATCAATTTATTCATACCGTGCTACAAGATACACTTCCAAATTTACATAGGGTTTACAGTTTTGATCTTGTATTTGCCAACCTGGGAAGTCAAAATGTTTTGCTAGACTGAAACCATTTGCTTGCAAATTGCTATCTTCCTAAGCATGGTTTCTGATATGAATATTTACTGGGGTTGAGGCTGAAATCCAGAAATAGCAGGGCCAATTTTGTAACAAGGTGGCTGTGAATTTAGGTTTCCGTCTCGCCAACCGCTGTAGCCAGAGAATGGCACTCTGTCACCAGTGAGCTGGGATCCCCAGCCTTCCAGTTGTGAGGTCATAGATCAGACCTTGAAACGCTCTGCTTCCTTGTAGTACGTTGTTGGCACTAGATCAGAACAGGCTAAAGAGAGACCAGGACCTCAGAACATTGTAATCATACGTAGCTGATTTAGTCTGACTTGTGGTGTTACCTGTCAGGGCTAGAATTCATTGTCTCCTGCAGCAGATGACATCCCAGATGCACCAGCGAAGCTATTTTCAGTCTGTTTGGTCGACTCCCTCTTTGTGGACTTGATGTATCAAGCAAAATCTTTTGTTACATTGGGTAAATCAGACTTTCAGACTGTTTTAGTGTGTGTAACTTTAATCTGAAGTACGTAACACATTCAGATAGGAGAACCCGTACTTATAACTTGAAAATTCTACTTTTGGTTCAGAAATGAAAGCACATGAGTATTCCTGTGTTGTGTTGGGCTACCTACTTCTGGAACACGCGTTAAAAAGCTGTCTTCAGACTGAGTAGTTGACAGGTACGTAGCCAGTCCCAGAACGATTATGTTACGTTGGAACTCGTCATCACATCTGTGCCATCTGCCCTGAGGGTGGCCTGCATTCAGTTGGCAAAACTCTGCTTTTATTGATAGGGCTTGCTCTGCGCAAGAGTGGCAGTTGTTTTATTACATCAAGCAGGTGGTTTTTTTTGCCGTGGAATAATGCAAACCTACCTTGTAATTTCAGCAGTTTCCTTTCCTGAAGATGAAATTTTCCCCCAATTATCATAAAGGCGACGGAACAAATTCATATTGATTTATGAGCCTTTATCAAAATGGCTTGATCCGTGCTTGTGGCACGTTGTCTCGGTCAGGAGCATTGAGTGGTACCCGCTAAATGCGTATCCCCTAATTGCTGTGGTGTGTTTGCGCTTCCGGTTCGAATGATGATGATCTGGTAGAAGGGAAGCATTTATGTAGGAGTAGGGAATTGGGAATGCGTAAAATTGAGGAAACTTGGGCAATGTTACATCACTAGTATACATCCATTTTATCACTGCTATACGCATCCATTAAAGCGAGGTAATATAAAAGTGGTGATCTCGATAGGCTAAAAATAGAATTAATGCAGGAGATGTATGCATGAAATGTCTCATTTGTGAAATCCTTAAGAAAACTTCTGCCTACAATGTTTATGTCCATTTGGTTAAGCATAGCACAAGCCAGCATCGTTATGTTGAGGTATTTTATTAGAAAATCTTAAGTGGAGCTGGTGTCCTGGAAGCTAAAGGCTGAACGTTGCAAAACCATTTATCGCTCCTTAAAGTAGAGATAGAAGGCTTCCATTGACAGTGGTGGAGTGCTGACTAAATAACTATTTTCCTCAAGGCTGTAGCCTCCAATACTATTCCTAGATGTATAATTAATTGCAACTTTAACCCCACTCCTCCGGATCCTCATAATAAGAAATGCTACTACGAGTGGAGATATGCCTAATATTTTTCAGAGATTGGATGTAATATGCAACGATGAAGGCAGCGTGGAAATCTGCATTAGTTTAGCCAAAGGTGTAGCTTTTGTAGAGGTGATTCAGTTAAAGTGTTATAAAACCTGTTTATTACCTTTATTTTAAACTGTTACTCTTTTCAACTTAGTATGATTTTTTTTAAAAAAAATAGTTTCACTTGAAAAAGCTGTTTGGAATTGGTTTCTTCTCTGGATGAAACCTCCAATACTTTATTTTTGCAGGCAGTCTCAGATTTAATTTGCTGGACTTACTAAAAATAGTTAAATAACTTGAAGTTACGTGATTATTGATCTTGTGCCTTGAAATAAGTCTGGATTTGTCTGTTTAGGGGCTCAGAAAGTTAAGATTAATTCATTAATGAAATGCAGTTGATGTAAGCTTAGTTAAAATGCCTTAAACCTTTGTGAATGCTCTCTGTATGTATTTAATGACTTTTTTTTTTCACTTTAGTTAATTCACCTTAGCTATTTCGTGTATCCGGGGATAGACTGTGTCCTGCCTCAAGTATATAATGCAGTGAAGCTATGGCACTTGGTGGTTAAAAGGATCATGTTAAGCCCGAAAGCAGTGGTTGATTTTTAATCACGAGATTTCAGTAGTGGAGTTTTGGAAGCACTAGCATTAAAGAATGTAAGTGTTGTTTGGTGGGGGTTTTTTAAAGTAAGAATAAAATTATTCACCATCAGCTGAAAGCTGTCATCACTTAAATTCTGTTTAAGATTTGGTTTATCTGAATAGTCAAAGTTACATTCATACTGTGAAACAAATAACATTAAAATGGAACTACAGCTTCTTAATTGGGTAGGTTTGATACCTGTATTCAAGTCCAGCATTTACTTACTATTAAGGTCTTGGACATGTTTTAAGAACTAGTCATTTTTTATGAGAGGGGAAAATTGATGCTTCCTTAACTAGAAAATTTGGACTGCAGTAACTTAAACATTTCTCCTGTTAATTGGGTCCTGTGCTTGTGAAACAAGTTCCCAGTCAGTATAGATCTTTAAATGTGTGCATTGGAATGGGGGGAGAAGGGGATCATAAACTCACTTCAGTAATTTACGGAACTCCAGGGATCAATAGTCCATTAGATGGGTATTTCTTGCATACCTTGAAAACAGAGTTCTCCAGTGCGTTAAGGATTTGGGTGGGATAATGTAGGGTAAAAGAAGTTGTCCAGCCAACATTTTCTTTACGATCATTTCAGCTTTTAAAGATCTGTTTTTGAAAGTAAGCCAGTGCTTTTCCTATTATTCCCAGTTTGAGTTTCTTCTACAGAAGAGCTGGTGTAGAGCCCTGCAGAATGAGCTCCCTTCAACATCTCCCCAGTCTGTAACCAGCTCTGAAGCACTAATGCCTTTCTTTGCGCTCACATGTTAATTGGTAAAGGAGGGGGAAGGATGTAAACAGCTGTAAGTAGCAGCTGTTGAACACAGAGCAGTTAAACTGTGGAGGCCACCTCTAGCCTGGCTTCATCCTCTGCCCGCAGATCATAGAATGTATTGGGTTGGAAGGGTCCTTTAGAGGTCGTTTAGTCCAACAGCCCTGCAGTAAACAGGGACATCTTTAACTAGATGTTTTCTCTGTGTCCACTGGGTTGAACTGTTGAAGGAGAGAGAGGATGGAGGTTCTTAACCTCGTCTGAGACGTCAAGTGGCAGCTGTTGAGGAATGGAAAAGGGTAGAGCTTTTGTGTAATTCAGATTAGGGCAGTGATACCTGATCTCCGATAAATCTTTCTGTTGGAAATATGAAGGTTTTGCCACTTTAAATGTCTGCCCTGGGATCTTGGATAGGTCCTTCCCCTGTGCGTCAGAGCTGGCAGATGGGAACGTGTGGTCTACGCTTTAGCAGTAGGTCTGAGATATTAGTATAAGCTTATTTTTGTTGAGAGTTTAGGTTAAGATGCTGTAGTTTACATTGAGAAAGCCTGAGTTACAGGCATGCATTTTCTCCTGTGACTGATACGATGTAGTAACCTGCCAGTACAACATGCAGAAAAAAATAAGGGTAAGAAATAAAAGCAGTGAGAATGTATATATGATTGCAATCAGTAGCATATTTTTGTATGAACTTTCGTTTGTCAAGTTGGCTTTATTGGAAGAGAGTCTTAAATTGTGTTGAGTTGCACGTGATGGACAGTTTTGTAAACTTCTTGAATCTCAATTTAACACCTCAAGCTCTAAATATAAAGTACTGGAGTTTTTTGTGTTGCTTTTTTTTTTTAAAAACCCTTTCTATTCAATGGCCTTTTCGTGGGGCACTTATCTGACACATTAAATGTGGTAGGTTGTGTTGGTGAAGCCTTGTGAAAAAAAATCAGTTAAAATTACATTCACTAGTTTAAATTGGGTTTTATGCCTTTGGCACCTCTTCATAAAACACTTGGATGTAGACAGGGTTTAATATTGAAAAATGAAAAAACGAGCCAAATAGAACATTGCAGGATTCAGGACTGAAATCTAAATAGATAGAGGGGATTTTTTTTTTTTTTTTTGCTTAAACATTGTTCAGAGCCTTCTTACTAACAGCAAACTTCAGTATTAAAGTGTTGTATAAAGGAAGCCTTTGTTCTGAACCTCATCCCTTTGAGATGTGTGATATGCTAGACAACTTCAAGATCTCCTGCGGTTTTTTCCAGTGTAATTGTGATTTATTTTTTTATTTTATTCTGGTTTTAAGGAAGCAAGATGGAAGCACCGCTGACTGCTTTGCAAATGTTAGGGCCCAGTAAACAAAGGAGGAGACAAATATTTAATCCTTTCCACAAGCATCTGGACACCAGAGTTGCAAGCTGAACTGAGTGCAGATGCTAAAGTGCTTTCGGTCTTCCTGACAGAGGGCATGAGGATTGTGTTAAGTGCTCAGTTAACTTCATGGTGAGCTTTCTCTGTAGCCTGGAGTGAGGTTGGCCAGGTGCTCATCACTTCTCTGAGCTCTTCGAGGTTTCTGGTAAATATGAGTGTCTTGCAATATTTCCCAACCTCTGCTGGCCTGTTTGAGTAATAATGCCAGATAATTCTTTAAATCAAATAACTGCAAGCTTTCTTTTTCCTTTTAGCTTTAGTTTTACTTTCTTTTTGCCTTGACTAATATAGCAGAATTTCCTGAGTGATAATTTGCCAGATGAGCAATGGCCCCCTTCCATTCCCCTAATTTAGGTTGCAGTCTGTTAATAAATATGCTTTTAAACACTTTTTCCTTCCTTTTTTTTAATTTTTTTAGCTTTTTAAAGACCCTTGTGGATATCATTGTTCTCTGGATAGATGAGGTGGGACTCAGCTCTGAGAGCAGCTGCACTCCAGAAACAGTTTTTGATTTATTTTTTCTAGGCTCTGTTGGCTCAATGTGAGCTGACTCTGTGTGTAACTGTACCTAATCCTATAGGCAGGCCCTTAGTTTTGCATCTCTGCCACTAGCTGTTCAAAACACAGGACCATTATGAAGGGTATTATACACAATAGCATAATATGATAGGGTAATTGTACAGCTGTAGATAAGCTAGTGCAATCATCCCCACATAGTTGTGTTGATAGAATATACCCCTATGGTATATTGCAATAGCTTTTGCGTGCGTCTTTGGATTCATACAAAGCACAGACTGGTAAAAGCCAAGCCAGCTTTTTAAAAGGAGAGCTGATTTTCAGAGTTCATTATGTTAAATAATTAAATTTCAGAATAATATATCGGACTACATCTAAACAATTAATTTGCCACACTAATTAAAGCTGTGGTTATTTGTTAGAATAGTAATTTGATACCTTTCTGTTATTCAATCCTCCTTTCCATACATTTCCTCAAGAACATTCTTATGCCTCTATTCAGAAAGTGCAGACTTACTGAGGTTAAGTGCCCAATTAAGGCCATTTGTGATTTCTACCAAAACTTGTCCCCTATGTGACCAGTCCCCAAAGTTGGTGTTTGTGTAGGTTTGGCAGACTCTAGGAGGTCTCTGTCACGTGGAGTCCAGGGCAGTGTGTGTACAGATGTGTCAAATGCCAGTGGCTGAGGTTCTGCTGTACGCTACTGTGTCCTGGACGAGCTGCAGGGCAGTGTCTTGGAAGGTCTCCCGTAACACTGCCAAGCCCTGCCATCTAATGAGTGTTGAGCTAGCATTTGTGTGAAATTGGCTAACAAAATGCCAACATCTCATTCCTAAGGGATTGTCATCAGGCCAGAGTGCCCCGCTTCAAATACAACTTCTCTCCAGGTGCATCACTTACATTAGTCTATATTGAATATAATCTGTCCCTTAGTTTCCTGGCCATTCTGTTTCATTTAGCTGGGTGCATCTTGCTATGTTTCTTGTGGGCTATTACCTTCTTCTAGGTACCTTCTTCCCTGAGGGCAGCATTGTAGTCCTGGGTTACAGAACCAAAGATCAGTGTGGTTCTTGCAGGAAAAACCTCCATGTGAAAAGTATGTTAAATTTAAGGGTCCAATTTTCAAAAGCTTGGAAAGGCCAGAATTAAAATACCCAGGGCATGTGTTTTAACAGCTCTGTTATTTTGGGGGAATAGTACTTGTTGTAATACCTCAGAACTGATGTGCGTCAAGCAGGCAGATTTCCTTCATCCTGATTAGGACAGTTGCTGTGTGTTTGATTACTTCGGGAGAAAGAAGCCATACCTTTGAGTTCAAAGAACAACTATAGGTGTGTCGTTGCCACCTTTTTTTCTAAGTTTAGCAGGAAAGCAGAGTTGGTAGCCGAGCTCCTTTTCCAGTTGGATGTGTCCGGCTGCAGCAGTGAGCTCTGCGAGAGGGTGGAATGCAGTAGAGAGCCATTTTAGCTGCACTACCTTTGAAATTTGCCAAAAACCATTACCTGCATTGTACACCTTCCAAATATCAGAACAGATGAGAAGGACTGTATACAATAGTCTCATTCATGCAGGGCTTGTGTACTGAAAGGTAGGTTCTTTGAAAAGATAGCAGGTAGTCATCTGAGTAGTTTGTATCACAGTCCTAAGCACGTAGGGTGACTTAATTACAGTTGCGCAGCAGTCTGGCATTTCCTTCCTTGAGTATGAGGCTTAAAACAGGAATATTTCTGTGTTTGGCTTTTCATAAACCATTATGATATTGTTGCTAGACCTTGTGCAAACAGTATGCAGTGTGTAGCCTGTACTAAAGGCTTGAGAAAGGAGAACCATGAAAAACAGAACAGAATAATCAAGATGGGGACAATCACAACTGTTTCATTCCTGGCCATGTTTTGGGTTTCTTAAAAATCATTCTGTGCTCTTTGGCCCTTGCTATTTTCTGTGACTGCTCTTCATGTGTATTCTCTGCATAATTGCTCTAATGTCTTTTTTTAAATGATAGGAACCTACATTTTTCTGTTTTATGCACTGTCACTATACATTGTTTTTATCCATTTATTAAGTATTAGAGAAAAGGCCAGTTGCTTGAAGCTGATAATTTTCTGTTGGTTACACTTGTCTTGTGATGTGCGTTGTGCCATTGCTTTCTTACTCAGCTTAGAAATCCATATTTGGTGTTCTTTCAAACTGTTATTTTCTGCTTCCAGGGGTAGTTAATTTTCATGCTGAAATGAATGTTGCAAATGCAGGTGTGTGGGATGAGGCAGTACTTCTTTGCTGGTTGACACTTCTTAATCTTCAAACAGGCTTAAATGTTCTTCCCCTCCCTTTATAGCTGCTTCCAATCCTTCTTTTTTAAAGCTGTTTTCAGCTGTGAGCTAATGAGTAAGACTAATGCAGTGGTGAATTTTTGGATGCTTAGAGTCTGAAATACCCCATTTGACATGGGCAATATTAGACAAGCACTGGAATTAATAAATGTTGATTTTTGTTTGGCTTAAACGTTGGGTTTTTTCTTTTCTTTTTTTCTTTATTTAAACTTCAGATTCAACTGTATATCACCTTTTATGCCCTCCAAGGTAGAACAAGTTATTGTATGGAAACTGACAGAGAATTAACCCCATTTTTTCCACTTTTCTTTCTTGACTACAAACCAGAAAGCTGCACTATGTGATTTTAACAAATAATTGTTACAAACCAGTATTAAATCTTTACAAACCAATATAAAAATCTAAACGTGAGTTTATGCCGATGGAGGAAAATGAGTGATCTTCTCTCACTCTGTGTTTAAGTCAGCTGCTGCTATCATTAAAAATAAACCCAGGCTATTTCCAGCTTAAACGTGAAAAACATAGCAGTTGTGCCACAGGGAATATGAATTCCAACAAATGGGAAGAAAAGGAGCCAAAACTGATGCTGCTCTACTTGGTACCGTGCAAGAAGGCAGTTTGGTAGGCATCAGGCTGTCAGTTCTTACTGAATTTGCTGAGATGTGAAAACTTCTGTGAGAAAAGCAACTAGTTCCCTTAAATATTTTCCTTCACTGTCTTGCTCGTGCATATTTGGATGAGTATCCTTTGTCATTCTTTACATTTTCTTCATCCTTTAAATTACTTCTGTAGTCTTTTAAATAGCTGGTAGAAAGGAGTTGTCTGGGAAGTTTTTAGCAAGCTTTTCTGTTAAAAAAAAAAAGACACTTTTGTGGTTTATAATGGGATCGCAGTCCTGCATTCACACTCACATGTCAATGTTTTGGGTCATCGCTTGAAGCATAAGCCATATGTACTATGTTAGTTATGATTCTATTTGTGCAAAACAAGCAGATCAGTTAGCTTTTATAAAAAACATTTTTTCCTGAAAATACTGGTGGGTTTTTTTGTTAGCTTTCTGATTAATTGGTAGGGAAAAGAAGATTAAGAATGGGTCTGTTTCACCAATAAAACTCCATCTTGCTACAGGCTTAAGGTGAAACTGGCAGAAGCCTGTAGTGCTGAATTGGTGTTAAAGCAGGTCTGTGTGTTGTAGTGACAGTGGTACTGCTGCTGTATTTCCAGTTATCCTCCAGTTTTCCAAAACCCTGTTACAAAATTGTACATGTATTGCTTCTTGTATGTGTGACATTGCGGTTTTCCTCTACCAGTAGCATTGGCGCTTACGCCTTAAACAGTGTTTAAATCTGTAAAATGCTAAGTGACTAATCATCCCTGTGGAGAAGGAGGAACTATCACAACTTTTATATTTGGAAACTGGGACACAGAACCGGTGATACGCTGGAGCTACACCAGAAACCTCTGGCAGTGCCAGAGACTACTAGTCATGATTGTAATTCAAGACTAATCCTTTCCGATGGGCATATAACACATCGCTCTGAACCAAATTTGGTTTATTGTTTCTATGTAAAGTCCTTGGGATTTGCTTCTTGGGAATGAATATTTTTTTTTTTAAGCCACCTGTAAAGTGAAAAGCTGTAGCAGCTGGCTCCAGGGAAATGTGGGTTCTACTTGGGGAATTTTTAAGAAAGTTTAGGATGTAGCTTAGTACCTCTTGACAAAGGAGAGTGCTACTCAAACTGAATGTAAATGAAAAGAAGCAAAGTTGGAGATAGTAAGTATTGCAGCGGAAGGAATATTAGAAGCAGAAAGCCCTTACAGGTAGAAATTCTACAGAACAATACTTGGGAACAGTTTTAAGTTCTACAATACTAGCTAAACTCTGCTTTGTAAAATGACACTTAATATGATCTTTACCCTCTTGGTGAGAAATGGGTGAAAGCAGGGGAACAATTATGAGCTGATTTGTTAAAAATTATTTTTTTTAATTGTCTCACGGAAATGATGAAGCTTAGTTTTGATGTCAGAAATATTTTCCAAGCTAAATATTTTCCTGTTACAGTTGTTCTTGATTGCTAAGCTGAGAAGGAAGGTCAGTCTGTGTTTCTGCTGCTGAGTGGGAAGCTTTTTTAAAAAAAAAAACAAAAACCAACAAACTCTTCCCTTTCCTTAAATATAAGCTTCAACTGTGCTCTGAAATATCACAGCCCATGTGCTTCTGCTTGTTTAATTTCTAGTTATTCCAGTTTGCCTGTTGCACTCAGCAGAGTTGTAGCTTTCGGAAGGAGGCACTTTTAAAGTTAAGCAGAGGGAACTTTCTGGTCCCTTGTTGCAGAAAAGCCTTTCCCCTTTTGTGTAGGTGTGAAGTGTCACACACTTAACAGGGAGGCGAAGTAGGTCTGGTATTACTGTAAGCAGGCAAAGCTTGTCTGCGTTTGCTTTGTGTTTGTTGAGTTCTTCCACAGCACTTCACAAACAGCTTTGCTACAGACTTTTCTGGCTGTAGTATTGAAGAGAAGCAAATAGGAGAATATGTGCCACCTCGGCTTCCTTTCTTTCAGAATTTAGTAGGTAAACTACCTGCTCTGTGGTTGAAAAGCTAAGTGGTGTATCGTGTGTTCCTAATCTCATCTGTATTTTGAACTGCTTTGTGTAGCACAGTTTGTGGTGTTTTGTCTTTTTTTTACTGAAGTGTTCCAGGACAGACAAAACTTCAGTCCCTTATTTAATGAAAATCACTGCTTGTTTGTTCTCCTGAACAGTTCAAGTGGTTAAAAGAGGTAACTCTGTATGGACATGTATTTTGAAATGGTTGGAGACTGGAATATTAAAAGCCATGTGTTTCACCCTGTAAATGATTCTTAATATTACTGAAGGTGGTTTTGCCCAAATTTTTCACTGAAGTTACTAAATTTAATATTTGTCTCACATTTGCAGTCCTACTTGTATTTGCTTTTCTTAGTTGAATTATTGATCTACTCTAATTTTCCTGTTGCGTTAAAATACCTTATTCTCATCTTGAGTACCGATTTCTTGTTTCTCTGAAGATAGTAGTACCTTTAAAGAGCTCTCTAGTCTAATGCACACACCTCTGACAGTCCACTTTATGCTGATCTGTTCTTGTCTTCATGCTACTTGTTTTTATAATTTTCATAAACTGCATGAAGAGGCTGTGATAGTTTTTAAAAAATAGGATCTAATCATCTTCCCTGATTAAATCAAATAATTCAGTCGTAGCTACACAACTATATTAAAGTAGTAAAATTTGTGTCTTTCTGCTTATTATTTATTCTGCTTATGACTTACTTTAAGGGACAAATTTATTTTTTTTTCCCTCAGATTTTGACTATAATTGTTCTTAGAACTGGAAAATCTATTTAGATGAGAAATAAGCCTGATTAACAAAACCTGCTGTGTTAAATGGAAAGAAACCCACTCTGAAAATTAGAAAGATTTCTGTCTGGATGTTCTTTTACATCTCCTGTTTGCCTTTATGCAGATAATATAAATCTAACTTAGCAAGTTTTTCTGGAGGATGCTGAACAACATATAAACCAAAGAAGGGATATTTCATGGCAGAAATAAGTCTGTCACAGGGACCCCCAATAATAACTGGGGAGTGTAGATGAATGCACTTGAAATGGGTTTGCTGTGATGGTCTGGAAAGAGCTGTTGCCCTTGCTTCTAAATACCAGCAGCAGTGAAATGAACTGTAATGTTTGCTTCATGGTGCCATTGCTTATGAAAACTGATAAAATTCAGTTTTACAAAGCAGTCTGATTCCAGTGCAAAAATGAAATCTGTTGAATTGAAAGTTTATATAAATTGGCACGTGTAGGGAGGGGGAATGTAGGTCTAAGTTTTCTTGGTGGGTGTTTTTTTTCATGTGGGTTGGAGCTTTTTCTTTGTGTGTGGACTTCTACATGTTGGAGTAATGTTATTCTCTCAGTGTTTGCAGGAGATACTGTCTTAAAAAAACAAGGTGTTTAAGTTATAGGGAATTTTAATTTTTTTTTCTCCTTTTGAATTGGCTTACACCTACTAAATTTTTATCGAGTGCAGAATTTGTGAAAGTCATAGGATCATCCCAGGCAAAACAGTTAGCAGCCTGGTCCAAATATGCATGTGTTTCCAGCATAATAAGTATGTCTGGGTTTCTTAAATGTCTGACAAAGTAATGGAAAGTTCTCACTTTAATGGCTTGTACAGACTTGTCACAAAATAACTGGGGTGCAACTGTTAATAAATGGGAAAAGGACTGAAGGTTTTCCTTTTTCTCATGACTTTTAGATGCTTTGACAAGTGCAGATTTATAGAAGTTCCTGAAGCTGTTTTTAGATTCAAAAGAGAACAGGGAAGAGGGAAGGTATCTGTTACATACTTCAACTGAAAGTGTAAATTTATTTTTAAAAGACACCGTCCAAACAAGTAACTTGCAGAGCATTTTAACAAGTTAATGCTGAGCTTCTTTGATTCATTACAGTAGTCTTGATGCTACGCAAGGAATCCTCCATCTGAAGTTTCTGTTTACGCAAGGAATCCTCCATCTGAAGTTTCTGGTTTCATTCCCTCTGTGATGAGGGGGGAAGAAACTGTTTTTGCAGCTCACTCATTCAGAATTTTAAAGGCATAATTGTCTTACATGTGAAGTTTAAAATAAAAAAATACAGGTATTTTTGCCTACTTTAATCTATAATCTATCCCTACTGCAGGTGGTGGGGAAAAGGAAACTGAATTTGTGTTGGTTTGGTTGGCTTTTTGTTCGCAGTTTTAATGTCAGATGTGCTTTCTGTTTCACGAAGACTCAGCAATAGCTTTCTCTCTTCCTATATTGAAGCCTTGATCAGGCTCAGACTGAATCCTTGATCAGAAAGTGGACTTTACCTACTTCAAGCTCTGTGTCCTGTTCTCCTTTCTGTCCTCCTTCAGCAGGGGTAGTGATACTTGTTTGGAAAAGCATAGTCATTGTACAGTTTTGGTGGCTGTCTTTTAGAAAGACATTTTTGGTACTGATCTAGTGGTTCTAGTAGTTGTTACTGCGTATTCTTCTCTGTTTGTATATGGAAAAATTGTTAAAGGTTTCTGCTGGTCATGAAGTGAAAAAACTGTTGAGTTTATTAGCATTCCTTCTCTGAACAGGTTTTTTATGTTGTTGTTCTTTTTTTCTTAAAGGAACTTAGTGACTTAGCCCGTGATCCTCCAGCACAGTGTTCAGCAGGTCCCGTTGGAGATGACAGTAAGTAACCCTGAAGTTGTGTGTTCTGCTCTGCTAACTCAAAGCAAATCATGCATAGATAATAATGCGGAGTTTTTCTTTTGTAGTGTTTCATTGGCAAGCCACAATTATGGGACCTGTAAGTATTCAAATTCTTGTGATGTAATATTAAACTAGTAGCTCTTATTCAGGAGGAAACTGGGGTTTTTGTTTTACTTTTTTTAACTCCCTTTATCAGGCTTTAGTTCTAGAGGTACTCCTTACAGTAGCAATAAATGAAGGGGCGGGGGGAAGTTGGTCTGATTATTTTATTTCAGGAATATTTTATGAGGACATGTATTTCAGCTGAAATGATCTCTAGTGCAGTGTTAAGCATTACCACCCAATATCTACTAGATTTGTTTGCATTTAACTTTAGAAGAAGTTTGAATCTAGCGTGAACTTTGTGGTAGGAGCTGATCCCAGTGCTGGAAATCAGTTGGGATGCTTTTTTGTGTGATCTTAGAACAGGGACTGGTGTCAAGTGCTGAGATCTTGAATACTCTTAGGAATAGAAAGGAAAAAGTCACTGAAATGTGAGGTTCCAGTTATGGCTGGGGTGGTGGTGGTAAAAGTGTGTGTTAAATGTTCAATAAGCATCTGAAACCTGAACGTGAAGTTTCCTTGTTAAAGAAGGCGAATGTTTGCCTTTACTGAAAATTTAACCTGCAAACACTTGACATCTGGAGTTCTCAGGGCTGGTGATCTATATTTAGAAAACAAAACCTTCTGTAACTTGAGAAGACAAATATTGGATGCCAGTAGACCTGCAGCCACAATCCTTCTGGTGAGGCTACAGAGTAGGAATTAAATATCAGTGATGCTGAATTGTTCTGGCTTTAGATCCAGCTACAAGTGTGGTTTTAGGAGGTCGCTACAGAAAATGTGCTTATTACCAGTTTGCCTTGACTGGAAAAATGGCTCTCCATTCCAAAGTATCTTGTCTTCATTGATGGTAACTAGTTGCCTCACACAACATAAAATCGTTTAATAGCTATATTCATGTTTAAAACACAAAGAATGTGCTGCACTATGCTGAGTATGATTTTTTTTTTTTTTTGTGGCTGGTGTCTGAACAGTCATATGGTATTAAACATCAGTTGAATTTAAATTGGGATTCTTATTTTTAGCTTCCCCTTCTGGTTTAATAATGTACAGCTCCTTTTTTTTTTCCCCATATGGTTTTTGTGGTGTCAAAAGGTCTGCATTCCTGTTTCAAGATTAGGCAGTATCCTGACAGAAGTGTAGTGTTAGTAGTTCCAGCTCTCCTGTGGTGTTGCTTAGTGCCTTTAATAACAGATGAAGATTGTAGAATCAATCATCTGGCCTTCCATCTCTGAAATATGATACTATACAAGCTGGGATTTTCTTAGATATAAGAGAGCTTGCATTGGTTTAGCTCGTTCTAAGAGGGGTTTCTGTAAAAGCTAAAATGTATCCCCTGGATATGCATAGTTAAAGGGTTGCTTTCTGGTTCCTCAAGGCCTTGCATAGTACCTCTTGACCAAATACAAGAGGCTATATCTCAACTGCTAGGTTTTCAGCAGAGATTGGGTAGAATATAACTGTTTTTAGGTTTGAGTCCCTTGTCTTGCATTGCAGAATTTAATTTTCTGGTATTTAATTAAGATGTAGTTAATTTGCTTACATTGGTGAAAAGTTCTTGCAATTAATATGAAAATTCAGTTTAGAAATAATTCGGAAGTGTACTCTGTATCCCAAATTCGTTTTCCCTTGTGCTTAGTCTGGAATTAAAAGCTTTGTAGTCTTCCAGTTAAATGATGTAATTGTTTCAAGTAAAACCTTGGCATCTTTCTTTTTCTTGTAACTAGTAACTTACACGACCCCTATTTAGACACTCCATTTATTCTCTGCTTACTATCAGCTTTTTTACTTCTCAGTGTTGCTTTACTGCTAATAGTTAACGCCTGAATGAATTATCACCATAATTGTTTCCTCGGAGCAGGGAAATGTAAAATATGCTTCCAGACCAGATCACAGTGAATTTCTAATACAGAAAGGCAGGAAGATTTCATTTTAACCTTGATGGGAGGGGTTTTTTTTGTTTTGGTTTGATTTTTTTTTTTTTTTTTTTTTTGCAAAGAACAAGGAATTGGTTGTGTATTTGTAGGGCTTCAGCAGGGCTGAGCAATGCCTAAGCCAAAGGCAGAACTTAGGAGGGAGGGGATGGAAGGCCCTTAGAGCTGACCTTGGCCACCTGTAAGCGTGGGTGGTCATAACAAATAAGCTCCAAACACAGAGTTTCAGGTTTTTGAACCTGACAGGACCCCTGCTCTGTTAACATCACTTCTTGGAGCTGTCTCAGAGGCATTTGGATGCTTTTGCCAGGTTGTCCTGAGCGAATTGTCAGAGCAGCTGTTTCCTGTGAAGCATTAGCTCAGAAAGGTCCATCCGGAAAATTACTTGTATCTGTTCTGTATTGCTTAACTTGAGAAGTAGTAATTTAATTTTAATTGCATCTCTCTTGTATTGGTGGATTAAACAGTCCAGTTGTTTTAATAAATTTCCTCTCCTTTTATTTATATAAAACATCTTCAGTGATAGTTAGTCCTAAAGATGATAATAGGAGAATCATTTGTTTGCTTTGACAGAATGACAGTCCGTATCAGGGTGGTGTATTCTTCTTGACAATTCACTTTCCTACAGACTACCCTTTCAAACCACCTAAGGTAAGTATTGCTTTCTCATTTGTGAAGTTAGTGCTCTCTGAAGAACCAAATACAGGACAGAAACTTCGGTAGCTGTGTTGTAATATTGTCAAGTTCTCACTTCTTTTATGCATTGTTACAGTATCTTAGATGGCTAGGTCCCTCTCTGACTACCACAAGAATGGGCGTTAGCATATATTCCAGGAGCAAATCCATAGATGTGAATTCTGAATGCCTTGGGTTTATTTCTGCTTTTCTTAAATGATAGAAAAACTCACTAGCTTTGTGTTACTATAATAAAATTATTTCTGAGGGGACTGTCAAGTCTCACAATGTAGCTGTTTGGGTTGATCTATAGCCATGTGACACTATGGATTGGAATTGACTTGCTGAGTGCCTAAAATCAGTGAAGACGGTATCTGTTAAAATTTGGCAGTAATTGTGAAATTATTTTTTTTGGTAGCTTTATCAGTCACTAGCATTTTCTTCCAATTTTCAGTCAGTATGAAAGTGCATTCTTGGAGTCACCACAATGTTTGAAGTGTTTTAGCTGTGTGATAGCCGTGTTACCATGGTTCAGGCACTTCTGTTGAGTATATTCACCGTGATGTAGGCACCTGTTATTAAAACACAACCTCATACTTTCCCACTCTCTGTTTGAAATAGAGTGTCTAGTAATTGGAAACAGAGAGGTTGCAGCTTGGGTGCATTTCCATTAATTTCATATAGTTTAACTGCTTAATCCTTTTCTTTTAGAGTAAATTGAGTTGACTGATAGCTTGATTGAGAGCAAAGGGTGACATCGTTGTCATCATAGACCAAAACACACTCTTCATATTTTTTTTGTTGCAGGTTGCATTTACAACAAGAATCTATCATCCAAATATTAACAGTAATGGCAGCATTTGTCTTGATATTCTAAGATCACAGTGGTCTCCTGCTTTAACTATTTCTAAAGGTAACTTTCGTGAAGGAGAAACATATCCATCTTGTGTTGAATACTGTGCTTCTAGCTTTGATTGTCTTGACTTCTTATGCGTCTCTTGATTTCCCTTACTCATTCTAGCCTGTTTTGCCAATTTGATAATGATACCTTACTGTGTTTTTAATGGATATTTGTTTTTTCTAACACCTTCTGCTATGTGGCTGTTACTGCCTTTTCTGGCCACTTGCTTCAGTACTCTTAGCAGAGTTTACTAGCTTGGTCCTACAGGAATCTGCCAGCATTTGGATTTAAACAGGCCTGTGGTGGTATATTTGAGCCAAGGCTGAGAAACTGCTTGTTTGCAGCTCTCCATGTAGATACGTATTTGCATATTATTTTAAAGATTAAAGTCAGTTTTTAATGATGAAATCTGCATAGTTTTCTGACCGAGTGAATCTGCCAGCATTTGGATTTAAACAGGCCTTTGGTGGTATATTTGAGCTAAGGCTGAAAAACTGCTTGTTTGCAGCTGTCCATGTAGATACGTACTTGCATATTATTTTAAAGATTAAATTAAAGTCAGTTTTTAATGATGAAACCTGCATAGTTTTCTGACCGAGTATCTAGAATTACATGCAGTGTTACATTGGCATCTTTCTGTGGTAGTTGAATCAAAAAAAACTGTTATTGGTATACGTTGCTTTCTGCCACTGTGCACTGGCATTGTTACATTACTTTATGAACTAAGCTTCAGGATAAACTGATATTATGCTGCAATAGAAGCTTTGTAGCTTTCCTCATTTTACTATAGTAAATAACAGTTAACTCAAATATTTTTCACCATATAGAAGCTTTGTAGCTTTCCTCATTTTACTATAGTAAATAACAGTTAACTCAAATATTTCACGACGATCAAATTTTGTTTTGCTTCAAAGCCAACTGGTCACTGTGGCTTCAAAAGATCCATCAAAGTGCTGCTTTGTCTATGGAACTTGTAATTCCTGTCTGTCCAAGGAGTAGGTTTGTGATTTGAATGTGGATTCCCTAGATTTTAATGCTGTCACTATTGTTTTACTTTCAACCCTCATAGCTGCCTACAACAGTGTTACTCCTTTATTTTATAATAAATACGTAGTTTTATCAGTGCAGACCAGGGTGTTGCTACCTTACATATAACAGAGAAAGAATTCAGTCTATTTTAAAAAAAAAAAATAGCAGTTTGAAGTTCTAGTGATTAATACCATGGAACATGGTGGTCATCAGAATACATAATAACATGCTTTTGTTGGCTGCTACATTGCATCATAGTGCAGGGGACAACAGTGCTGTTATCCTGTGTGCTTACTGACAGCTGTAAGTATTGGGAAATAGGAAACAAATAGTTCTTACAAACTTTTACGTCTTTCTGAGTTTTTTATTTAGAGTGGGTTACAAATTTATTTTGGCTGTATATCAGGAAAAGATTTGCTAGGTTCTCTCCTATGCTAACATTGTGCTAATGCAAAGATCTGTGCTCCGTTTTTTTCTGAGATTGTTGCTCCTGTTTTGCTATTGAGAACTCTTTTTTTTTTTTTTTTTACAGTTCTCTTATCCATTTGTTCACTGTTATGTGATCCAAATCCAGATGACCCACTAGTGCCAGAGATTGCACGTATCTATAAAACAGACAGAGACAAGTAAGTACAGAGTTGCGTAAGACTGGACTAATATTTTAACAAACTTTGTGAAGAGCTCATTGACAGACAGCAATGGTGTTGAGTGAGCCTTTTGTCAAAATCTGGGATGGAGAGAACTTGTGTGTCAAAGCACCACCTATTCTTGGTAGTGCATAATGTGAAAACAAAGGGCCTTAATATCTTTGAAGTTGTGGGTGAAGGAGACTATCTTTCTCATATGCGTAGCAGGACTTTAAAGTACATATTGCCCAGTTTTTTGCTTACTGCACATAAATATAGTTAATCTTCATATTGGGGAAAAGATAGATTTGTTATTTTAGTGCTTTCTTTTGGTAGCAGCTTGGAGTTTAATTTTGGTGCTCCCCTTGTAAAAGGCTTAACTTTTTTCCTATCTGTGTTGAAATAACTTTTTTTTTAATGTGTTTTTAACATTTTCCACAGATAGAATTCTATGAAGTGAACTTTGTATTTTACATATATATATATTAATGCTAAATATACTTGTCCAATTAGGTACAATAGGTTAGCAAGAGAGTGGACAGAGAAATACGCTATGCTGTAGGGTAAGAATATCTGCACATGATGGTGCATTTAACAAAATGGAAACTTGTCAGCACTTGAGTGCTGCATGCTCTAAGGCACTGGATTAACTAACAGATAATGGATGCACCAGTTACTGAACTTGGATATTTAACAGCTTGATCTGTGGTTAGTGTGAAATGTATTGGCTAGTCACTATTTCTCACAGATACTGCTCTTGCATGGCCAAAAAAAAAATTAAAAAAAAAATTATCAAGTTTTGAGCCAGCTTGTCAACTTGTTTTGGTAAGTATTTACCTAGATTTTGTCAGAATTTCAAAGTGATGCCCTGTATCGAGATGGGGTCAATTTAGACAATCCAAACTTCAGCATTTTATTATTTAGCAGTGTCTGTCTGCTACATATGAAGTAGGAAAATATATGAGGATTGTGTTCTGCTTGTATAGTTGAAAATTAACTTCTTACTGACAAGCATGAAGTTAAGTATAAACTAATTGTCAGCTCAATTCCTGTGCAAGTAGTGTACTTTAATATTCTTTTAATGTCCTTTTTAAAAATTGTTTGAGCAAAATAATGGAAAGAGAATATTAAGTGTGGAGAAATGCTTACTGCTG
This sequence comes from Calidris pugnax, assembly GCF_001431845.1. Classification (NCBI taxonomy): domain Eukaryota; kingdom Metazoa; phylum Chordata; class Aves; order Charadriiformes; family Scolopacidae; genus Calidris; species Calidris pugnax. The sequence goes on along the minus strand of NW_015090771.1, from coordinate 3,078,006 downwards.
TTTTACTCTAAAATGGAAAATTTGACATTCTGTATCCAATTATATTATTAACCCAGTAATCTTTACTTATGGCATGTGATACTCTGTAATCTTTACCGAAGGACAATATTTAAACAAAACACTCCCCCAGCCTCTCCCACCCCAAGTGGTCTCTATTCCTTCCCCTCCAGTAATTTTTCAGAACAGACTTCTGGCAAATCTGCTTGTCTTGAATTTGAAGTATTTCATATAAATTAGAGAATATCCTAGTTAATCTGGGGAGGTATTTGTTCCGTTTTCTCAGTTCAAGTATATCTTGGTATAGGAAGAGACTTCTCTTAGTGTGAAGAGAACAGGGAGATTGGAATAAAGTGATACTTAACTGTTTAGGAAATTGTCTTTTTTCATGTTGATGCTAATTCAATTCCTGTTTTTGTTTGCAGGTACAACAGAATATCTCGGGAATGGACTCAGAAGTATGCCATGTGATGCTACCTTAAAGTCAGAATAACCTGCATTATAGCTGGAATAAACTTTAAATTACTGTTCCTTTTTTGATTTTCTTATCCGGCTGCTCCCCTATCAGACCTCATCTTTTTTATTTTTTTGTTTACCTCCTTCCATTCATGCACATGCTCATCTGAGAAGACTTTAGTTCTTCCAGCTTTGGACAATAACTGCTTTTAGAATCTGTAAAGTAGTTACACAAGAACAATTGCCCAAGATTCAGAATTTTTTTTAATGGAGCATGTGTATTATGTGGCCAATGTCTTCATTCTATCTTGGTTATGAGATTAAAAACAAACAAACATTCCTCACTGCTCTAACAGATACTGAAGATATCACCTGAAGGGGGGAGGGGAGATGGATGTTCAGTTTTCTCCCATCAAAGAAGTAACATTGCTGTAGCAACATCCATCTTGTTCCAAACCTTCCAGTGTTAGAGAACTGAGGTTTTTATTATATGCTTTTGCTCATAACTGATGTGTCTGGAGAATTGGTACTGAATCTATAGCATCAGCAGAACAGAAAATGTGATGTATCTTATGCATGTCAATAAAGGAATGACCAGTTCTTGTTTTACAGAGAATGGAAATTGGAAGTCAAACATCCCTTGTATTCCAAAATAGGGTCTAAGAACATTTTTGTAATTCATTTAAATTTTGTTAGGAGGCTTGGAGCTATTAGTTAATCTGTCTTCCAAAACACTGTTTAATATAGCACTGAATAAATGATGCAAGTTGTCAATGGATGAGTGATCAACTAATAGCTCTACTAGTAATTGATTTATTTTCTTCAATAAAGTTGCATAAACCAATGAGTTAGCTGCCTGGATTAATCAATATGGGAAACAAAATCTTTTGTAAAAGCAAAGCTGGTTTTTGTATATACTGTTGGGATTTGCCTCATTGTTTAACATCAAATAATGATGTAAAGTTCAATAGAGTGAATCTTTTTGCCATTTTCAGTTCTAATGCTCAGTCTGTTGCAGGTTGACACATTGTTCGGCCTGATGTATGCAGAATTAATAAGCTAACATAGTAGTGTAGCCTTAGTAGTGTGCTACACGTGGTGCTGGGAGCCCAGCGTTCAAGGATGGACTTGGGACCCAGCAGACCTGAAGTGGTGTATTTGTGGAGATACTTCCTGATGCACCTGTGTTTGCTGACTGAGAACCTTTTTCTTCACCTTGTACACTTGACAGCTGAAAGATCTTAATGTGGGAGTAATGATGAGGCAAAAAAAAAAAAGAAAAGAAATAAAGTACTGTTTTGATGTGGGAATTGTCATGAGGCTGTGTTGAAGTGACTTTACTATGTGGGATGTTCGTTACCATTGAAAAGGACTTGTTCAGCCATGCTGCCATTTACATTGATGACTATTTTAATGCAACAGACACTTTCCTCATGTCAGGTGACTAAACGTGAATAAAGACTCATTGCTATTGGATTTTTTTTGTTCTACAAGAAACATTGTCTTGTGCCATTAGCTTATCTTTGCAGCAACAAGGGCATTATTAAACGTCCTCTTTCCTGCCCTCTTCCTTCATATTTTTCCTTGTTTGATTTTTTTTTTGTTTCCATACTTAACATCCATAGCTTCATTTTCTCTAGTCTTGTACTATCAGTTTATTGTGCATCTGTGACTTCGCACTGGCACCACTTTTGCACTGCTTATAGTTATGTACATTCTGATTCCTTGTCCCCACATGGATGTGGAAAGCTAGATGTAAAATAAATGTTAAACCTTAATTTTTATAAAAATTTGAATATGTAGTTTGGACATGGTTTGTTCTGGTTCTAAACTATGGAAGTGAACTTATTTTAAAGTCTAGTTGGCTTGAAATGTAGAAACCAGGGCTCTCTTAACAGCGCATGCCTCACTGAAATGATGTTCATTTGTTAATGAAGTTTTAGTCCATACAGTAATTCTGCTCTGCTAACCAAAGAGTTTTTGCTTTCACCGTTTCGCTGGAAAATGGAAATAATTAAATTACAGCTGCCAGTAGCGTTACAACTGAGGTAAAAGTTTATATTTCTAAGTGTGCAAATGTTGCTTTCAACTTTGTGGTAATAATGTTAATTTGATGGTTATTATTTTGTCTTGGACCCTTAGTCACTGAAATCAGTTACATGGTGAACTAAAAAGATGTCTTGTGAGATGTAAGGCACCAGGCTTTATAAAACTCAGGTGTGGATGAGGGAGGGTCAGGGAAGGAGAAGATAGTAGAATATTATATGGAAGATAGAAATCTTGTTTGCACTGCTATAGTTGTGTATATACACCTGTAATAGTGTGTTTGTGATAATTTTCTGTAATTAGAAGGCAGTGTGGATGAGGGAGGGTCAGGGAAGGAGAAAATAGTAGAATATTATATGGAAGATGGAAATCTTGTTTGCACTGCTGTAGTTGTGTATATACACCTGTAATAGTATGTCTGTGATAATTTTCTGTAATTTGTATTTTGATGAAAGAAGGATGGGTGAATCGTAGATATTATATATTCATGCTGGAGGTCATGCTGAGACTTAAAATCTTTGTGAAGTGGGAAATGGCAGGTGTTTAGTCCTTGAAGCAGTCTCTGTAGTGCCTTGTGCAGGCTTCCTGTGGAAGTGCTGTTTGGCTTGCTGTTGCTGGGGGGGAGAGGAGGAGCTGGTTAACATGAACTAAGTTGAAAGAATTTAAGAACTTTTACCAAAACAAGAAGCTGAATTAGTGATTACCTCTGACTAATCTACCTACCAAACCCACAGATTATCTAAAAAGTACATAGTAAATTTTGATTGCTATGAAACATATGGAGGGGGAAAAATGACTTTCATTTTTTTGAACTTCATGTGAAAACTGAAGGTTTTGGGAAGCACTGAAGTGAGTTTTCCCATCCAGATCTCTTAAGAGACTTATTTCAGGATGATAAAGATAATAATAGCTTCAGAACACAGGAGCCAGCTCCATCCTAAAAGTCTTGGATTGAACAAAATCTTTTTTTGTTTGTTGTTAGTTTATTGTTTAAATGGCTTTTGTTTGGAGGGTATTTATAGAGAACAGTGTTAAGCCAAGGCACTTAAATTTAACAAACGTGTAACAAAGAAGTTTACGCTTTGCTGGTGTTTCTGGAATATTTTTTTTTTTAGGATTTCTTGCTGTGTTTAAGTGGGATTTGAATTTGACAACATGATTCTTGTCGGTTGAATTTCACTTGAAAATTTTTCGGTAGTTTTAAGCCCACTTTCAAGCCTTTTCAGGATGCAGAAAAAGCTTGATCTGTAGCATTATCTAGGGATGTCTTTATTTTTTTTCTTTCCCTGTCTGCTGATGCACACAAGGATGCAGAAAAAGCTTGATCTGTAGCATTGTCTAGGGATGTTTTTATTTTTTTCTTTCCCTGTCTGCTGATGCACACAGCGTCTTCTCTATTGGTTGAAAAAATGAATATAAACACATTTTTACATGTGTGTGTAAAAGCATTGATCTCAGTTACACTGTAAATAGTTTTTATATAAAGATTGTAAGTGCTGTCCCACTGTCATTCACTAAAGAATGTCTTCCTAATATCTAATCTAAATCTCCCCTTTTTCATTTTAAAACTGTTACCCCTTGTCCTATCTCTCCACTCCCTGACAAAGAGTCCCTCCCCATCTCTCCTGTAGCTCCCTTCAGGTACTGGAAGGCTGCAATAAGGTCTCCCCGGAGCCTTCTCTTCAGGCTGAACAACCCCAACCCTCTCAGCCTGTCCTCATAGCAGAGATGCTCCAGCTCTCTGAGCATCTTTGTGGTCCCCTGATGCACCTTCTCCAATAGATCCATGTCCCTCCTTCTGGAGGACTCCAGAGCTGGCTGCAGATTCATTGTTATAAAAAGTTTTTTACAGGCATTATAGTCTGAAGCAGATAAAATAGGTCCATGAGATGTGGCTAGTGATTCAATAGAAATCTTCAGTCTGCAAGTTCCTAATACAACTTCCTAGTAGAAGTTGCAGTTCAGGTGAAGATTTTTTGCTATGTTTATAGGTGTTCAAAAAAAATCTAAATTTGGTTTCCCTGGTTTGTGTGTAGTTTTATACATGAAAACAGCTTAGCCAACTCTTAGAGCTAAATGAAACAAATTAGCAATAGAACAGTGGAATGAGATGAATAATCCATGTTCAATAAAGGATTTTAAGGTATGAAGGTTATTTCATTAGAGCGTAGATTATGCTAATTCCTTATAGCCTAAAAACCAATAAACTGCTAATTGTAGGAATAACTTGCTTTGTGCTGTTCAGTTCTCCGTGTCATTGAAGGTACTGGTTAAAATGGCATACCTTCAACATAAATATAAAATGGGCATAAACTGGAGAACTGTAGGATTATCATCTCAGTAAGCAGTTTTTTGCATATTTAAGAGGTAGTTGCAATTATGGCAACAGCATGGGACCAATGCAGAGAATGCCAGGTAGTGCAGGAAACAGAACTGAGAAGGTACAGGAGACACACGAGATAAAGACCAGCTGCCCATGTTAACGTGAAGTGAAAATGCATTGCTGCCAATTCACACAGTCTCCTGTAAAACCAGCTGGCTTCAAAATAATCTGGAATAAGATATCTGATGAATTGTAATTTTTAAGTGTCCAGGTTAGCCTGTTGAAAAACAGCAATTCAGATGAAGCCTTAGGAAGAGCAGTTTGGAGTGCAGACACGAGCTTTTGCAGGCGTATAGAATGCTTCATAAATTGGTGTTTATGGTTGTTTAACCAGTGCCCATAAATGGCGATTTAACTGTTCTGTGTTAATACTGCAGTAACTTTGGGCTCCTGACATTTAGAAGTGAGCACTCAGTCTTCTGCAGGGGTAGTTCAAAGTTGTCAGCTGGTTTGAACTGCAGCGAGGTGACACATGGTTTGTTTAACGTGAATCAGTTGTGGGGGAAAGAGTTTAGTAGATTCCAGATGAGCAGCAGTAACTGCTGTAACTATTTCTAGAGCAGCAATCGGTCTGTCTCGGTTAGGTTAGTAGTGACAAGTGTAATCTTCACAGTTGAAAGTGCCAGAAATGAAATGGTGAATTTGGGAGGACACCTCTGCATAAATTAATACTTGAGAATTTTTTTAAGCATGTCTGGTAAACATCCCGGTTTGCCCAAAGTAGTGGTTTTTGTCTGTCTGTTGGAAATGGCTGTGAGAATTCAGTCTCTTTTTCAAACAGTGATGGTTTTTAGGTTGTCATGGGAGGAAGCTTCACCAGGAGACATACAATGTTGATCAGAACATGTTGTTTTTCAACAGCTTTGATCTGATCTTTGATCTGGGCTTGTACTTGATTGACTCTGGGAGAGCAGGCTGCTCTCTCTACATGACTGTTGTTGAGATTCGTTCCCCTTCAGGAGCTTCAAGCAGAAGTACTCGAGCTCTGTACTTAGGAATGCTGGGCTTTGCAAATCAGCTAGGTAATTGTGGCTTTTGCCTCAGCTTTATTCGTTTTCATATTAACTATATATTGTTCCATCGCAGACTTAACGTGTCCAGAGTGTGATCAGTTGCTGAGAAGATGGTGATGCTACTTTGTCCCCATGGGAGGAATGTTAGCTGGAGAGCCGGGTGGCTGGTGTTGCTCCAGCTGCTTTGGTGTACTAGAGTTGTGGGGACAGAATTTGGAAATGCCTTTACGTTTATCTGGGATGGGAATTCTGACTCAAGTTTACTCACTCAGATGTGATGTCACGATTCGTTAGAGGGAATGCACAAATTAAGCTGTTTCCTGTGTTCCTGAAGAGCTGCCTAACTGGTGATGTTCTTGGCTCAGAAAACATGGATAGGCACGGAATGTGATAGTTCCATCTATGCTGAGGAAAAGAGAAGCCTATGCTTGTTTCTAAATCAAGCCTATTTTTTTTCCCCCCTCTGGCCAGGTAAACCACAGCACATCTTATCTGACAGTATTTGATGCAAGTCTGAAAAGATATGACATGCATATAGTCACGAGTACTGTTGTCTTTTTCTGTTTTTATTTTTTTAAAGGGAATTTTCTGGAACACACCTTTTTACTGAGGATGCAGCTCAGATCCTCTTGGCATCTAAGTGGGGAACTGCCTTTTGCAACCTCATGTACAGGGCTTTGTGTGAGTCCTTTCCTCCTGACAAATTTGTGAAGGTAAAGAGCAAGGATGTATGATAGCTCTGGCAAAGACCGATGTTCAGTGTCAAGATACTAGTTTTTTGGTGAAGGATGCCCTTGCTCAAACAAGGTTTACAGATTCTTTGCCACGGTATAATCCTGCTCTGACAGTGAATGCGGAAAAGTTAGTTCACAGACTGCTCAAACAAGGTTTACAGATTCTTTGCCATGGTATTAATCCTGCTCTGACAGTGAATGCAGAAAAGTTAGTTCACAGATACCTTAGAAACTGCAGGATCTACTCAATGTAACCATTATTTTATTCTTTTTTCTTATTGCAAGGTTTGGGATGTTCTGATTGGAGTAGGAGGTCCAGATCTCTTCATAAGGTACTAGATTTTGTCTCTGTACTTGAAAGAGCATTGAGGAGACTATCACCGTTAGTGACTGTAGGAGTTCTCAGGTAACAAACTTAGTGGAGAACAAGACAACTTCTGGAACGTGGCACTGATGTATCCTTTCATAGAATGGATTAGTGCTGGCTGGAGAATTGAATTTAGTATTTGGGACTGTGTGTTGTTCAATCTCTTAAAGTCCCTTAAAGTCTTGCACCTCCCAAGTGTATCTGTCTATTCTAATTGACATGTGCCTTGACAAACTTAGTACAAATTTTACTTTTTTTGATTTGTGTGTTTTGCTCAGCTTTTGTATGTTCTTCCTGTCTTCAGTTTTTCTCCTTACAGTGAAGCCCAGTGAAGTTTTCATTCCTTAAAGCTTCAGGAGACTTCTGTTAGAACCCACAGTACTAACCCCTGAGAGGTTTGGGATTTTTATTTTTATTTTTTGAAAGGTATATAGAAATACATTAGCCAGTACAATTAAAATAGGCGCAAGCCAGATGCGTGGTGTTTGGCAGAGGCTTTCTTGCTTCAGCGATGCTATAATGAATAGAAAACCTTACCACATAAGCTTTTAAAGGCAGCATGCCATTAGCATGTATTAAGCCACTGTGTGATTCTGCAAGAGAATGAACGTGGCTTTGCATAAGCTTATTTTGCAAACTATTATGGTATTTTTTTAATGTAGTAGTAATGCTATAGCAAGCTGCCAAAGGACAAGTGCAGGTAGCAAGTCTAACCAGCGTAAGAGGTAGAACTTTGTTGTGTAAATTAATTGTGACCCCTTGTTTCTATTGCTGATGTACTAACTGCTCCTTGTTTTTTTACAGTTTGAGTTGTGTTTCATGAGGGTATCTCTAAGTCTTGTTTACATAACAATTTATGTTTCCTGAGAATCCATTCCAAATTCATTGAAAGCTGCACTTCAAGGTATCATCATAGAATCACAGGCAATTGAATTGGAGCAGAGGTAGGTAGGTGGCTGTTACTAAATTTAGCTAGGCTTTTTTCCACTCCTACTTCAAATGTGCTGCACTTCACACTCAGAATTACTGTCTCAGTGCAAAGGATGTGAATTCTCATAGCCTTAATTTTTTACTTACAATGTGGGAGAGAAGTAAAAGTGCATTATGTTTGGATTAGCCATAAATTATATGAGAAGACTCAAGTTTTAAGAAAATGCAGGTAACCCTGAAGCATGTAATATTATTTCCAATACTGATAAAACTGATGTAGAAAAATATTCCAACATCTCAGAATAAAACCATGAAAAGACAGGCTTGTGGAAAGCCATTGACCAGTTACCTTGGAATTTTCAGATGTAAAACTTTTTCCTTGGAACAGCTGTTTTTTAACATGGCTGATCCAGCATCTTAGCGGCCTCGTGCATTATGCTGTGTTTTACGGAGAATGGAGGAAGGGGAAAAAAGGAATTGGGGAAAAAAAAAAAGGAATATGAAAAGAGAAGTTGTCATTTGTTGACTAACTGAAGCTAGAACATCTCTGGTTCTCAGGGCAGGAGACCCAATATAGAAATAGGTTGGAGTTGACCATTCAGCTCTGTTTTTTAACATGGCTGATCCAGCATCTTAGTGGCCTCGTGCATTGTGCTGTGCTTTACGGGGAATAGAACATCTCTGGTTCTCAGGGCAGGAGACCCAATATAGAAATAGGTTGGAGTTGACCATTCAGCTCTCCTAACCTTTTTTTCCTTCCCACAGCTGCCCTGCAATGTTTGTCTCCACCCTTTTGGGACCTGAACTTCTTTTTGCCCATTTCTTGCACATACACCTACCCTGCTAGGTAGGGCTGATTTTTGCTGCCTTCCCCTGATCTGGTGGGGAATCTCTTTTATGTAACTTAGCTAGGCAGTGCCCAGGGACTCCGAGTACTTCTTTATGAACCAGTGTTTTCTGCAATTGCTAGGGCAAGTAATGCCTCTTAAGGTGCAAAGCATGAAAAAGACGGAAGGAGTAATTTAGAAAATAGTCTTTTTACCCTATTAATTGCTGCAATGGCTCTAGTTGGGAAGAGGGCTTGTAAAAATAATGAAAAACTGGGTTTAGGAACTTAAGGTTTTTTTAGGTTAGATAGGTATAGGTGAAACAGCTGCTGTGTGTCAGGAATCTAGAGTGCAGATATGTGGGGACGAAGAGTGAAGGGGAAGAGCTCAATGTTGTTAGTGTTCCATAATTTTAAAGAGAAGTGCCCGTGTAGCATATGCTGACACATCCATACATCATGAATAATTTAGGGTGTGGACAGTGGAGAGGGCAGCCCAGCTGTACCTTCTGAGCCAGCTGCAGCCAACTGATAAGCTCTTCTAGAAGAGTTGCACTAGGAGGAAGTAGCAGTAATCATAGTTTGTGGTTACAAGATTATGGGTCATTGCCGGGAAGCTGGAAGGATAAACAGCGGATCAGCATCCTCGGTATTAAGGGAACACAACAAAACACAAGAGGTCTTGAAACATCTCCAAGTTCAAATTGCCGCCAAGATGTTCCCTGAACAATGAGTGACTCTTTCTAGTCATGCAATGGCTTTCTCGTGTCAGCGTTCAGCTGCCCACTGTTCACTGTCAGAGCAGGAGATGGCAGAAGGAAGCTTAGTTGTACCCTTCTGTCCTCCCAAGTAAACCCACATGGCTGTGACCAGGTGTGGAGGACTCCAAAGTGAATATTGAGGAAAAACTGCTATTTGTCAATTTTTGAACCACTTCGTTAGACTAAGTTATGTACGTTCTTATTTTTAAATAGTTTTAAGTATCTTTTTGGTGTGATTGAAATCCCTCAGGGAATTTAGGCCTTCAAAACTGTATTTGTCGATATGGCCACTGCTGATAAACTGTATTCAAAAAATGCTGAGAAAATTAACATAATGGAACTTTGTTGACAGATGAGTTTCCAAGATGATTTTGCATCTTAAGTCTTGTAAGTGCTGGATAACCTTTTGGAGTCATGACAGCTTCCTGTGGTGAAGAAGCCTTTTTAACTGAGAGCCATACCTTTGGAAATGATTGTTTGCTGAATGCTGTTTATTTTGCTAGTATGTAAAAAATGCCAAAAACTCAGATGGCTGTTCACTTCTTAACTCACTAATAATTAAAAGATTAAATACCTTCAGAATATTGTGGCACTTCTGTGAAATATTTTATAGACATCAAAATGCATGCTGAATATTTAAACATATAAAGCGTTAATTGATGTTACAGTGTAGCTTTGCTCCTTTCGGAAGCTCTATACCAATTTAGACTAGCTGAGGGTCTTTGCACTTGCTGAAACAATCTTGGAGGATTCCAGGCAGTGATTTCTTGTGTGTTTTAGATCCTTTCTTACAGGCTGCCATTGCCTTTGTGCCCATCTGCAGTCCTAGTGGTGAGAAAGTAGAGCTCTTCCATGGAACTGTGACGCTCGTAGCAGCTATCAAAGATACAGGCAATAATTTGAGCACCAGATTATTTGGATCCACTGGGCCGAGAATTTAATTGTAAACAAAATGAGAGGGAATAATATTTTAACGAAGCCGTTCCCTGAAGAGGTTGGGGTCCTTCTTTCATCAAGGACTGAGCTGAAGAGTCAAGCTTCTCACATTACTAAAGCTCTTTACTATGTTTCTAGCCATAAAACTGCCTGCCTTCCCTGCTTCCAGTGCAAGTATCCAAATACTAAAATTTTGACTAACACCCAAAAAAAAAAAAAGGGAATTTGTAGTCAGGCAGTATGAAACTGGCAGGACATCAGGAAATTAAATGAAGCTGTGTCAGAGGAAGTTCAGATTGGACATTAGGAGAAGGCTCTTCACTGAGAGGGTGGTTGGTCACTGGAACGGGCTCCCCAGGGAAGCGGTCATGGCACCAAGCATGTCAGAGTTCAAGGAGTGTCTGGACATTTAGTTATATGGTTTAGTTTTGGGTAGTCCTGCGAGGAGTAGAGAGTTGGTCTTGATGGTCCTTATGGGCCCCTTCCAACTTGAGATACTCTGTGATCATTGTAGTACTCCTCATTCTCTTTGTTCGCTGTGGTAGTCTTTCCTTTTTATTACAATGAAACAAACATGTAATGTGTTTTTTTGATAGATGGGTATGCTTAAAGTAGTATTTTTAGTGCTGGTTATGTACATTTGGAAAAAAAAATAAGAGCCCATACTAAAGCATGTTGTCTTGATAAATATGCATGAGTCAATTTCTGTAACTCTTAGTCCTGGGACATTTGTACCAGTGCAGTGAGGGATATGGCATGCAGCATCCTGGACTGCATGAGGATGTAGTTCCATCACATAAAGGGTTTGCACTGGTATCCTTTAGACAAGTGAAGATTTTCTTGAATGTCAGCAGGGTCTTGGCTTATGCTGTTGTGTAAGTGGGGCTCGAGTCGATTCAGTGGGGGCTTCATCGATTAAGAATTTTGGCAATTCCTGTAGGTTCCGGAATAATCATTAATCTTTCAGGAGGGAAAAACCATGTCTCTTGAGTACCCACGGTTTCCAGTAAAGTTATTCTGAATATTCCGTGGTGCTTGCATTAGGGTCACTTTTGCAGAAATGAATGGACAGAGTCTGTCCTAGAGCTGAAGCCAGGTGCCTTACCCCCACTAAAGGTTTGAGAAAGGGAGGTCGTGACTTGCCCCGGTGGTTTGTCTGGAGTGACTGAGCTGGGAGAAGAAATGCAGCTCCCAGCTATTTGGGCTACTCCAAATCCATTTAAGTTTACTCATCCGATTTATCAGCTATAAATTTTTGTCGACATTCTCATAATACTCACCTGCACAGAAAACACTCATTAAAACAGCAGGTTGTTTCATATTTAGTGTAATGTTTGGTATGTCCTGCACTCAGCTGGCTAAATGCCACGAGAAGTACACAGCGTTAGTAAGACTCGGTCATGAGAGAAGCAGTTTGTTACCTGTGGTACCTGTGTCTTGAAAGATTTAATTTTAGGCATTTAGGGACGAATCATACGTTGTGTTGTGGTCACGGGTGACCGTCTAGTTTTAGACCTTTAAGAAAGGCTAAGCAAGCTGTTTCCTAATGTCCCCATATGCCCTACTGATTCCCTGTAAGTGCCAGAGAATCGGTTCTGATTCTAGGTATGTTTTAAGTAAGTTTTAATGAGAGTTCACGGGGAGCTTGGGCAGCACCTTACTTAGTCTTAAGGCAGTGACTTTGCTCATGAGACAAAGGGTAAATGACAGTGGTCAGTGTTACATAATCTTATAAATAGACTAGGTTTGTTTCACAATTGTTTATAAATTGAAAAGAATAAAAGCTATGGGAATTCCACCTTCTAAAGGACTTATCTTCAGAAATCTGGTCATGTTGGCTTTTAAGATCCTTAGGCTTTTTATGTCTGTGCTGTGGAAACCGAAATTGTGTGATTTGAGCCCATCTCAAAACAAGGTGTTATGTAAAGGCATAAATACAGGCTTTGCCCCAGTGTACCCCATTAAGTTTAAGGGTATGCTCAAGGTATCACCTGCCTTTCTGCTTAGGCAATTTAAAAAATATTATTACTATTTTTTGCCTTTCCCTCTCCATATAGCATTTGCATGGAGCAGTAGCTTCCCTTCCACATACTTATTTTTAATTACTCATGATTGTTAGTGTTGAGTAATTTTGTTTGCTGAGGAAATCCCCTTGCAATGACCTACAGACTTTACAAAAATGATGAAACAAACTTTAGGCCTGTCACTTACATTGTCGTTTTGTATTTTGCTCATGATAACCTAGTACAACGTTCTCTCCTAGCGATGTATTAATAGTGTCCTCATCTAAAAGCAATGTTAATTTATTTCCTCATTTGATTTTTAACATCCTTTTTGGATGGAATTCAAGATAAATACAGAATAATACCTGAAATGTGTACTTCCTGTCCTTTATAAATCCATAGCTGGAGGGCTCTCTGCACCGTATCGCCTTTATACCAGCCCAGAGAGTAACTATTTTGCATAGCAGTTGTTTGTTTTGCAAAGGCAGGAGTTATGTTGAGATGCTGTACTGTCTGAAGGTATTTACATTCGTGCAAACACCAGTTTTACACCAGTGTTTATCCAACATGTCTGCGTCAATGTTGCTGCATCTACGTAAAACTCTCAAAGGAGATGATCATTTGGTTCTTTTGCATCTTTGATAAATGGTCTGTGGTGGTGGTATCTGCGGTGGTGTACAGTTACCAAAAGAGAGAGCAAGTCCTGATAAAAACTGGTGTGAACACAAGTCCTCTTTTGCTTCAGAGGTGGTAACCTTCAGCAGAAGAATGGTACAGGGTGGACAGGTGGGGGCAGTAATATCTTGAAGTACTGCAGCCAAATCTGTGAGAATGTTTGTTTAAAACCTTTGCGTGAATTCATTGAACGTGAATTTGAAAGAGAAAAGAGCAGCAGCCTGTCATGATGGTAGAGATTGCAAAGCAGTTGGAAACAAAAGACTTCTGGATTAACACAGCAGAATTTGGGCAGCTTCAATGGAACTACTCTGAATTTATTCTAATAGAGTCAAAGGCATGGGTTTGCCTTCAGTTTTTTTTCTTACTTGATAAAGAATATCCGCTTGCAGCATTATAAAGTAAGAATTGTAGTAACCTCCTAAATGTGTGGCATTACAGAAATAATTAAATACGGTGCACAGTAAAAGAAAGCCACACAAAAGATCTTGCTTTGTGTCTTAAGATTTTAAAAGATAAAACCATAGCCTTTAAGACTGTAGTATCTTTAAACGGTAAAAATGTCATTTGTTTAAAAATACTCTCAAACAAAAAACAAACCCTAAAACTGGGACATGAAAATAAGACATGATTTAACTTAATTATAAGCCTTGAACAAGGAAACAGCATGTTCTCAGAATACGTAATTACAGCATTGTTTTTAGGCTGTTTTTGTGTGTGTGTGTGTTGCTCCAGTCAGTCTTCAGCAGAAAGAATAAAAGGCAAAGAAAACACGGAAGTACAGTAAACATCTTGAAACGTAGTTTCCTTTTTACTGGGAAGCTACCATGTGACTTGCTGGAAAAGATTTATTAAAAAAAAAAAAAGCCAGCTTGCAGTTGTTCTTTGGTAGCATTAAAACGTAATTCTCTGTAAATCTGCTTCTTCAGAAATAATATCCCACAACATCTCTCAAGCACTGCTACAGTGTTTAAATGATTTTGGTATTGTATGACTGAATTTAAGGAAAATACACTGAATTGTTTTAATGTCCTGAAAGCATTATTCATTGAAAGATGAGGGCAGAAACAGAACAAGGCTTCCTACTATTAATGTATAATGATTTTACAGTCTAAGCTTTGAAAGGTGAGAAGATACTAATTTTGAACTAAATTCTACAACGTGCAAAGCCAGTTGGGGTAACTCAGTCTTCTACAATGACAGTCTTTTTTTGCTGATCTCACTAAAAGATGGCTGGGAGATGAACTGAAATGGGACCTGCATTTCAGTTAGTCAATATATTGAAAGTGGGTTACTCAAGTCTTAAAAATACATACAGTGGAACTGTTCCAACAGCTGAATTTCTGCACAGACTTCTGCAGCCAAACAGCATGTGTCCCACCCATCCCTTTTGAGCTTGGTACCAGAGATTTTGTCAGAGTGACAAAAAGATCAGTTTCTTTCCTTGGACCAGTATGTCTCAGAACTCTCCCCTCCTCTCTCAGGTGAAAAAAAAATCACCTGTAGTAATATTGTGTAGTTTTTCTTGGTAGAATGGTAGGTGGTACGGAATGGTAGATGAACGGAAGGACTGGCATTTTTATGTTGTATTGAAGGGTTGTCAGCTCAAAAGGATTTGGATCAAAAATATAAAGGCATGTTGGCCATATTCAGTAATATTTTAAAGGCGCACCTAGGGTGGATTCTTATGGTGTGCTGAATTAGGTGTGTGAAAGCCAGGAGCTAAAACAAAACTGTGATATCCCTCTTCTTGTCTGCAGTTTTACGCTCTATGCTGCATACTAGGAGCAGTAGCGTGTTTTTGTGTCCGTCACACTTTATACTTATGTGATTTGGTGTATGAATTGTGTTATATGTTGTTAAAGTAATTAACTCTTTAGCATCCCAAGGTGCTTTATGTATTTTTTTATTCTCTACTTTTACAGTCTATAATTATAGACAATAAGAAAACATAAGGACAGAAATGGAAAAACTGAATAAAGTCCTGCAGTTAATTGGGGCTTCTTTGAATGCTATTGGTTGGTTGCAGAATCATGTGCATGCACCTACATGCAGGTAGTGGTTTGCTTTCTTTGTATGCACAGTGACCTGACTCCTTTGTTAAGAGGAGGGGAAAAAAAAAATATAGTAACAGGAAGGTAAGTGACACTACTAGTAGCGTTATTTCTTCAAAGCAATTTGCAAGATTTTCTGCTTCTCACTTAAGTGTATTCTGAGACAGCAAATTACCTCCTTGACCAAGTTTCTGACCTGGTTCATAAATGAAGTAACAATTACCCAAATCCAAATGGAACATTCATTTCGTCAACTATGCTTTAAGAATAAACACCCACACCCCCCCACAAAAACAAAAAAGCCCAAAACCCATCCCAAAATGCTACAAATTATAAACTAAGGTCATGGAGTGGCTGCTGAAATTAAGCATTTTCAAGTTCATGTTGAGCTGTGTGAGGGAATACAGTAATTTGTATCTGAAGAAAAGCAAACCAACTGCTTTCTAATCTGTTTACAGCTGAGCAAGCATACAGGGAATCAAGTCTTGAAAGCTCTTAGATACTCTTCTGTTTTCTGCTGTCTCAACCTTTGGAAGGTACGTGGGCTAGTCACTCTTGCAATTATGAGAGTCTTTGAAGTTTGAAGCACTTTCCTATATTGTGAAATGAGATTCAGTGGATTGCACAGCTGCTTTCTACCTTCTGCACAGCTTCAGCTAGAGGAACAGCTAGGTGAAGTGCAATTGTGCCATGGTGTGAAACATGTCCAATTCATGGAGGTGCTCTAGGGCCCTCTCCACCAGGGTTCAGTGGAAACCAAGCATGAAGCAGGATGGCTGGCCACCCCTAAGAGTAGCTCAGGCCACTGCTTGTCTTTTGCTCCTTCCACAGAGCCATTTGTTGCTTTAATCCCTGGGTTTGGGCTGTGAATGAAGGGATTAAGCTAGCGAGGGCTCACAGGAAAGCTACAGGGTGGTAAGTAAACCATACTTCGGGTAGTTTCCTTGGAGCTGACCCTTCTGCTCCTTTGCAAACAAAATGGACCGCAACAGCACTAGCACTGCTTTATGAGAGTACTTTTTAAAGTAGAGATGATCGTGATGTGTGTTCTGGTTTTACGTGCCTCTGTAATTTTATGAGAGAAAGGATGTGGAAGTCTGAGGCCATATAAAATCTTGTTACTTGAGGGAGCCAATACTGAAAGTTACCTGTGGCACTGTTGTCACAGCTTTTCCTCCTTCCTCCCCCTTCACTGCAGTTTTAATTTAAATGTCCTACAACTGAAAGATTTGTAACCTTATACTGCTTAGGATTTCTTGGAGAAAAAAACCCAACCAAACCCTACACTTCTCTTTTTTTTTTTTTTTTTAACAACTTCTGCTGTTAACTTGGATGCCCTCCTCGGTGAAGCCTTTCTTGCCTCACGTTGTGCCTCTTTACTTGAGAAGTCGCTTGGACTGAGGGGGTGTGTGTGTGCGATAAGCCCATCACCCCCTTTTTACCCGGGGAGGGGGCGGGAAGCGGTCGGGGACCCCTGGTTTGGTGTTGGGGAAGACGCCTGAGGATGGGGGGAAAGCCGCTCTCCAGCTGACTGGAAATCCTCCCTCAGCGGCGCCATCTTCCCTTCCCCTCCCACAGCGAGGCGGCCCTGAGGCGCCGTTAACGGTTGGCGGGAGGAGGCGCGCGCCCCCCATACCCGCCCCCCCCGCTCCCCACAACGGCCTCTAACGGCCCAAAGCGCCGCCCCGACCCTCCGAGGACGTGTCCGGACGGCGGCAGGGACCGGTTCCTGCCCCCACCATCTCGTCCGTCCTCCCGCAGCAGCGTCTCCGCGGGCCATGGCGGCGAACGGAGCCGCCTCTCCAGCCGGGCTGCTCCCTCGCTCCTACCGGCGGCCATGCCGGCTCTCTGAGGGGTGGGCGGGCGCCGCCACGGACCGGGCCGCCGCGCTGTTGTTGTTGCTGCTGGTCGTGGCGGCGGCGGGCCCGGCCGACGCCTCAGCCGCGGGCGGCCCGGAGGTGCACAGCCTACGGGGGAGCTGGCGGCTGGGCAACGGGAACGGCTCGGTGGTGCTCCCCGGGGGGGGGCCGGGCTGCGTCCCCA
>NW_015090771.1:2946624-3060717 GCF_001431845.1 Calidris pugnax | reverse complement strand
CCTCCCACAGCGAGGCGGCCCTGAGGCGCGGTTAACGGTTGGCGGGAGGAGGCGCGCGCCCCCCATACCCGCCCCCCCCGCTCCCCACAACGGCCTCTAACGGCCCAAAGCGCCGCCCCGACCCTCCGAGGACGTGTCCGGACGGCGGCAGGGACCGGTTCCTGCCCCCACCATCTCGTCCGTCCTCCCGCAGCAGCGTCTCCGCGGGCCATGGCGGCGAACGGAGCCGCCTCTCCAGCCGGGCTGCTCCCTCGCTCCTACCGGCGGCCATGCCGGCTCTCTGAGGGGTGGGCGGGCGCCGCCACGGACCGGGCCGCCGCGCTGTTGTTGTTGCTGCTGGTCGTGGCGGCGGCGGGCCCGGCCGACGCCTCAGCCGCGGGCGGCCCGGAGGTGCACAGCCTACGGGGGAGCTGGCGGCTGGGCAACGGGAACGGCTCGGTGGTGCTCCCAGGGGAGGTGCCGGGCTGCGTCCACACCGCCCTGCACCGCCGGGGCCTCATCCAGGTACGGTAGGCAGCCGCGCCTCACGCCTCACCCGGCCTCCCCCTCCTCGCCCTCGGCGGCGCCCCGCCTGTGGGGCCGTGTCCGGTGGCACCTGAGGAGAAGCCCCGCACCCCCTGTGCCGCTGAGGAGTGGGCAGCCGGCCACAAAGGGGAAAGAAAACACCCCCCCCCCCCCCGGTGTGAGATCTCCAGAAATATGGTTAGAGGGAGCCCCTTCTCTCGCTCCCAAAACACTGGAGCTGCTTCAACCGCTGGAGGTTTCCCTAGTTATTTGCTGCAGCAGCAGCAGCCAGACTTGGTTTCCTTAACCCCTCAAGTGGCAAAAGGTTTGGTGGATGCAGTATCCTCACGGCAAAGCAGTCCCGAATAGGGGCAGGGATACACCTGCCCATGTGTGAGATTCTGTGGTTTTTGATGTGGAACCAACGTGCTGACACCAGATACCTACAATATCATCGCAGCACGTAAGTGGTGTTTACCTACAATATTAGTTCAAAAGAATGAAAAGCTAAACCCGCTCCGTTGAAGTTTGACTTGTTGATGCAAGAAGTCTAGAGATTTCAGGCATTTCAGCCCATTAAAAATCCCTTTTAACACTTGAAGAGCACGTCGGAACAGTTTTGAGATTGTCTAAAGCTGCCAAAGGGAAGTATATTCTGAAACATGAGTATAAGACTTTCATTTAAAAGGCTGGTTCCTGCCTTAGCACTGTTAAGAAGCTTTGCTGCTTCTGTTTGCCTCTTTTAGTTTTTAGATTTATGAAAATATAGTGACCCCTTTCTGGGACAAGTGATCAAAACTGTAGCGGTAGATTGGTGACAACAAAGTACCTTGATACCAGCCTAAACTGCTGGTCACTCAGACCTGACAAGAAACGTGGCACTAACTGGGTCATTGTTGAAATAAGATGCCTTTTTAAAAGGAAATATGTGAAAAGTTAAATGTGTACTTGGAACAAGGAAAAGAAAACAGAGAAGTTAACAAAATCATCTCTAAAACTGATAACTACGTGTCTGTACTAGAAAATGTGAAGTACTGACACATAACGCCTGAATATATCAGACAAATATATATCATATTTTTTGTGGGCCCAATGTTGCATTTGAATAGCATTTATTTAAAAAACACATTCTGGATGCATGCATTTTGTACTTTCTGTTCTTTAGTTTTTATTCTTGAGATTATTGTGCTGCTCTGCTCTGACTAAAGTTAGGTATAAAGAGAAAGTGACGCCACTTCAGGCAGGATAATTTTAGCATTTTTCTGTGTGGGCATAGGTTGGGAATCCCAGTACTAATAATAGATTCCCAAGAGTGTCATTGGCAGATAAAAGCAATAGTCAACATTGGAAAAGTAAATACACTAAGAAGGGATAAGCTGGGCCATGAGGGTCTGTTGTTTCAACATCTGTGTGCTAAGTCACATAACATTTTTGAACATACACAATTAAGGTTTTTAAATGGCTATTCTAGAGTTTTTAAGGGTGCAGTGGGCAGGTGGACTATATATGGAGGATCTGTGAAGAGAGCTGTGCCAGTTTCTGTCATGGAAAAGCACATAAGAAACTGAACATCTCAGCTGCTCAGCTGTGCTGGAGATGTTGCTATAAGAAGTGTGAATAATCATTCAGGAGAAACTGTGACCAATGCACTGACTCACACAAGATAATGACGTAGTGAGAGACTCACATTTAACTACTCACATTAAGTGCTCTTACAAAGTGAGAAAATGTGATTGCTAATTTAGCTGCATTGCTGTAAACTGACTTGCAATTTTAGTCATCCTAAGCAGCAGTATGATATTTGGAAATGAGGCTGCGATCATGAACTCTCATGTGCCTGGGCAGAATCCCAAGCCTGCACATAGGCATGGAAGCTTAGTCAGCCTGCTGGCCAGCAGCATGGGGCTTGCTAATAGGTAGATGGGTGCTTGGCTAATTAAATCTATGATGGTTGGTTGTGGACACTTAGAACATGTTTGTGTGAATACAAGTATGAACTTGCTCCAAACACGTGCTGATATGGCCGGGTATGAACCTGCTGTGGCCTGGAAACTGTTGCTAAGTTGGTGGTGTTAGAATTAGCACGGTCTGAGAGGAGCTGAGTTAACTGAAAATACTTCACTAGTGTGTTTGCTTGTCCTCTGGACTGGACCCACCCAGTGTCTGGCTAGTTCCAAGCTCACGATGAGCTAACTTGTTTCTATGTATAGGTGTGTACAGGTAACTTAAGGTCAATTTAAACCCGTTCTTACTCACTTTAGCAAAGCCCAGTTTACAGAAAGAAGTGTTCACACAAATATTTGCACCAGGATAGCTAAATTGTTTTAAAATCACATTTCTTGTTTAAAAGAAGCAGCCTTAGCAGCTTTCATATCTGTCAGAGATAGTGTTAAATGTAAGCAATCATTGCCATCATAGTTGCAGCATCCTGCAAAGCAGCAAACCTGGGTTATTTGGAGTGAGTCAGTGACATAATTCTTTATTGCAATGAAGGGCTTCATGCTGCAAAGTATGGCTCCTGAGGTTTCTTCGTTGTGGTGAAAATGCTTATGACCAATTCTTTATTGCAATGAAGGGCTTCATGCTGCAAAGTATGGCTCCTGAGGTTTCTTCGTTGTGGTGAAAATGCTTATGTTTTCAAATGCAGCTGCTTAAAATTGTATTCTTATATTCCTATTTATACAAAAGTATGCATACAGCTTGAATTTAAGGGGCATAGAGCACTGCTTGCTCCATTTCTTCAGTGTTCGTTATCTCTGGAAATCAGCCCTTTTTGAGGTTGTTTCAAGTGTAGAATTAGGAGTTTTGTAATTGTTGCCTAAATACAGAAGTGTTGATCCTGAGTAATTTTTTCATTTGCCCCTTTTGCTCCTGTCCATGGAGTGTAGGATTTTTGTTCATACTACTGAAAATGTCACTAGACCAGTAATCCAAAAGCTTATTACATGTAATCAAAAGCAAAGATTGGTCTGAAAAGCTGTACCAGGAAATTGGGGAACAAAGCTAGTGGGAACTAAATTATTCTGGGTAGCAAGACCTGTATGTTCAGCAACCTAGTGAGTTCTATGTGCTGTTTTTCTATGTGATTTGCAAACGACAAATAGCACTGCATCCTTTACTTCTGTATTCTTGGGAATTTTTCATGGGTTAGCACCCGATACAGAAATTTAAAACAAAATTTGGGATGGCCTACTCCAACGGTGTAGCTTAGTGGGCATCTCACAAATGAGGGGAAGGAGGGCAGCAAGAATAAGCTGCCGGATATTAAGCCTGCAAAATGTGGCTTAGATTGCAAAAGCAGGCTGCAAGCAACTTATTTATCAATGTGTGGTTCATTTCAAATTTAGGCTGATGCACAAACTGTATTTGCTCATGAATGCTCTGGCTGATTGCATGTCTGTAGCCTTTCTTTAATCTGCTCTGTGGGCTGTACGTTTGAAGTGAAAGATACCTTTCTGACACTGAGGGTTTGTTACTCATCTCTCTGGATCCTCTTTGCATTCGTTCTAGAGATGTCTTTACTCTTTGGCTTATAAAATATACATTGGATGAACGCATCTTTCTGAACGCACCAAATGCACAGATCTTAGAAAATGCTCTTGGGGAAGATAATTTTGAGTTTCCTATTGAAGTATTATTTTCTTCTGTGTTCAATGAACATAGTTCAAATGCTGGATTAACTATGATAAAAGCTCTAAGGGCCAGAGGTAGCATCAGAATATGTGTTCAGTTGGGTTGTTTTAATAACATTTCATTAGGACTCCGTAGTTCTTACTACTCTTTACATGTAAAATTTAAAAAAGACATGAGAAATAGTGACTTGAATAAAGTTAGTGCAAAGCTTGGATATAAGCACAAACATTTTACAAACTTGCAGCAAATCTATTGCTAACCCTACATCTCTAGAAAAAGATTTGCAGAAACCATTTTGTCTGAAGATTCAGTTCTTAACTACTGTCAGCATAGTATTTTCTTTCAGTCCCCGTTCTGATAAGCAATATATATCAGCAGGTAACTTGTGCCTTAAATCTTTGTGCTAGAAACAATCGTCCTCTAGCACGTACTGTCCAAGTACTGCGTGGTGCCATTTCTGTTGGCAGGTGACTCCTATACAATTTCGGTTCTGATGAATATGACTATTGTAGCTGGATTTTCTCATCTGCCAGCCGTTTGCGTTCACACAGAAAGGCTGTTTTGTCTTATTAGCTGTCACTTTGATTTGTAAAGAACTATTATGGGGAGTCTGCAACTGTGATGTTAATATAGGGGGCTGGATAACATTGCAGTTTCTTCCCCGTTATACAACAAGGGCATGCACTTAACACAGAAGTTTACAGTGGGATTGGACATACTTGGATATTAAAATATACTAGAAGAGACAGAAGCTTACGTATTTCGAGTGAGATTTCTACAGTTCTGTAGTGTATATTTTTTGTAGCTTGTTCTGCATTTGTATAAAATATGCTGTTGTCTATTTTCTGACACTTCATCCTAACTTAGATTTTTCAGGGCAAGCCAGGTATTGGATTTCAGGGCATTTGGTATTGTATGATTCTAACAGGCTAAATGGCATTCATTGATCAAATTGTTGATTAATATAAATATATTATTTTCAATTAAAACATGCGTGCTCTGCTGAGTTGTGTGAACATATGTGAAAGCATTCAAAAGCCTTTTTGAAACTTAGGATAAACATTAAAGTGCACTCAAGTTTATCTTTGGAAAGCTTATGAAGTTCAAGTAGATAAAAGTTGTAGTAGCCTGTTAAATAGAGCAGAGTATTCAAAGAATATTAAGCAGTGGGTATTAATATCTTGTTAATTAACTCTGTAGTGGTATTTGACTCAGTGTTCAGCTGTAACACATCTTGAGCATAAGTTGACATTCAGTTTACTGCTTTGTTAGAGTAACTACTGGCAATGAATTACATTAGGATGAACTTCCAAAAGTGGTGTTCCAAGAATATGATCCATTCATCACTACTCTTTGCTGTCCAGCTTGACTTCAAGCTGTAAATACGTGAAACTGGGCTTCCTGAAAATTATATAAATGTCCTGACTTCTATCACTTGAGATAGCAAGAAGTGTGTGGATATAGGTACGTATCTTAACTATTTATCTTCCAGTCTGAAGTTAGCAACAGCAAAATCATTAATCTGTAAATCATGAAACATCACTTGTAAGTTTTATTCTGGTAATCTGTTACATCAGCAGGATTTTCTTATGCTGTACATTATAAAATATCAGCAGAGTTGATTTATGAGAGAAGAGCATGCAAGGCAGTTTCAAATTAGATCGTAACAAAAGTAGGATAAGGCAAAGGAGTCTGGGTTTTGTTCCCTTTGTTACATTTCATTTTCATACACACTGGTCTTCCTCCTGGATCCAGCTGACCCTGTCGAGTGTCATTCAGGTGTTTGTGCCACGCTCCCCTGGAGTCCTGGTTGCCCGTACCTGGCACAACGTGCTCACTTGGGCTTTGAGCTTCTCTTCTGATGCCTTCATGTCTCATCTGTCTCCTGCTTAACAGGAGAAGCACTTAGCTTATACAAATGTAGCTTTTCAGTATTCCCTTAAAATCATTACAAGGAGGAGTTTCCATCTAGCCACTTGGCAGGGCCTTCAGTTTAGTGCTGCCAGGGCTTTTGAAGTCCTGCTGATGTCCTGTGATCTGAACTGGAAATTGCTTGCTTTTGATACCCTGTAGCAGGGCTTTTTACCTCATTTTAGCAGGTGATTTGCCGCTTGCTTACAACACTGAAATTGGGAGCAGAGAACAAACAGGCAGGGAGCTTGAGCGGTTCAGAATTTTCCCCCAAATTGCAGGGAGCCGGAAAATGCAAAGCTGTCATGTTTGGTGGGATCTAAAAATAGCTGTAGTTGATTCTACCGCTTTATGACTTGCTTCCAGGAACACGTTGAGCTAATGAATGTGAAGTATATTTAATACATGTGCAGTCTATTTCCTACCATCTTTCAAATTCTCCCAGTGCCCTTAAGAGTGTTAAATTCATTTTTTTTCATCCAGTTATCTGAAATAAACCTGCAATTTTAATGTGAGCTGATTTAATACGGGATGAAATTCTGTTTCAGATAAATCCAAATAATCTTACTTCTATAGGCACTCAAAACAGTTGCAGTTAGTAATGAAAAAGTCAATAATCTTGCCAGTGTATTGGAGAAGTCATTTTCCTTTCTTACAGGACTTGTTGTGGTCATGAGTTTTCCTGAACCTTGAGAACTGCTTTAAAAGCTTTGCTTTAACGTTGCCACATGACTGATTTTACAACAAGCAGTATTTGTCATGCTTAAAATAACTACATGCAATATTAGCATTTAGCAGCATTTAGCAGTGATATATGAGCTGGTTTACTAGTTCAGTAGCAATGATATCAGTAAGCTACTAAGCTTTACATAAAGGTACACAGAACTAGGAGCTTGTGAACTGAAAAGGTGGATGGCTGTGAGGAAGACACAGTATGTGTTCGTGCCAGAAGGGGCTAATTAGCACCTTCTAAAGACACATATTTTAGCAGTCAATGCATATCATGAAGCTTGAAGGCTTTAGACTAATACAGAAGAAGAAAGCCCCTCCAGGAAAAGAGGATGAGCAGTATGCTCTGAGGAGATTTAAACAAGCAGCTCTGTTTATCAACCTGTAAGAGCCCATCTGATGATGTAATTTTTGCATCTGATGAAACATTCTTACATTTCTCTCTGCTGCTAGACAACCAGTTTTGTGTTCTCCAGATGTCAGGTCATTAACATCTCAGTATCCCTAAAACAGTGCAGGTTCCTTTTATGCAGGGTCTCGGTCTTTGATGAGGAACTGATGTGGAGTTTGACCGCTAAACAAATTGGGTTTGACTTTACAGTCTGCTCTTGCTAGTGCATTTACAACTTGCATCTTAGACCTTTTGTTAAGTACTTCGCACATACAAGTGGCAATGATAGAAATTTAACATACACCTTTTCCAAAGCATATCCTAAAATAAAATAGTAAATAATGTTAAAACGAGACAGTTGATAGAAAGTCCTTTTTAAGGGCATATTGTGGGCTTTTGTGGTCTCTGACATTTGCCTTTTATTGTCTCAATACAGTAGTCTTAATGGAGTTTCTTTTATGAGCCTAAATTTTGCATTTTAATATGAATTTATTAGCCCTAAACTTTGCATCATAATAAAAGTCTGAGATGTCTCCCCCAAGCATTTTCATATGAAAGTGAGGTATGGGTATCTTAAAATTCAGCAATTTTTCTAGTAAACTCACGACAAACTTAACTTCTAGAGAATACACTGCAGTACCAGTACAGAGCTCACAGTTTTACTGAAGTAACAAGACTTTTCCTTCTTGACTCTACTCCCTTGTAGTAATAAATTTGATTGATCAAGCACAGCATGTAGAGGCAAGGTGACACCGTTTCCTCTATGTGGGCTCAAGAAATGATGTTTATATCACTGTGGGACTCCAAAAGAGACTATGCTGCTGAGGACAGTCACTTAGATGTTATGATTTTGCTCTGCTATGTAAATAGCTTTGTGTTTATACTTCAGAGCCTGATGCTATTAGTTGTAAAACAAATATGAGATATGAAACAATGTTTTCTAGAAGATTTCAAATCCGGAAGTGTCATTAGTATATATACTGACTCCTGAAATGGGGAGAAAAATTGAGCTTCAGCAAGAATTAAAAAAAATGACTGGCAGATTTTCTTCAGTGTGAATCTGGATATTCAGGGCAGATAGTTAGCTGTGCAAGACTCATATCAAAGAGAACCTTAATGCAGCTACACTCTCTCTTAGCTGGGTTTCAGTCATGTAGTCCAGAGGAGATTGGTCTGTGTTTTAGGAAAGCAGCTCAGCTGTGCAGCTGCTGAAGAGGATTGAATTGAGTCACTGACCTGGGTACCTGCACTCTGAACTGTCTGACGTGGGGATGGAACACCATACCTTTCTGCTGCCTTTGTATGAGGTGCAACACCGTGGGTTGTCAGGTCTGCATAACTGATTCCCTCAGCCCAGGTGAGGAACATTGTGACCCACCATAAGGTAATAAATACAGCACGAAGCTGAAAAGGTCGAGGACATCTCTGAGACCAGCTGTGCCTTTATTGTTCCTGAGTACTGTGACTAAAGGGAAAAGAACACGTTCAGTGTAAATGCAACATTATTCTCAAAAGTGGTCATTTAATTTTATAGAACAAACCAAATTGTGTTGCTTCCCATTCTTTTCCTTCTTCCTCCCTCCAAATATAACAAATTCATTTAGCCTTTCCACATCAAGACTATTGACAAGAAACAACTGGAGTATTTGCGACTATTTTAAACAGTAGAGATTTGTTCACTGTTGTCCCTAGAGGCCTAAAATGCTATTTCTTTGCCTCTTAAAATCCTATTAGTCTTACTTTCTCTGTCATTATGAGGGTTATCATGTTTCTGTTTCTCTCATTAAGTCACACACTGTCTTGATTTTTTTTTTTAATTTCCAGCCCCGTCGCTTCTTCTGTAAAAACAAATCCTGCTCCTTCTAGTTTGAGTATGAATGATTATAGCAAACAGGTTTTGACCTACACAAGTGAAGTCAAATATTGCTAAGCTTTGTTTTCACAAATTATTTCAAAGGTGAAAAGGACTATCAGGATGAACTAAGTAAGGTGGATTTTGCATTTGCAGACTGTCTGAAATAAGAAGTGCTCACCTAATGGATATTATGATGCATTTCATGTAGTAGCCGTTTTACTAAATAAGTCTTGTAATTTTCTTTTTGTTGGTCTTTTATTAGGATCCATACTATAGATTTAATGATGTGATGTACAGATGGATATCACTGGATAACTGGACTTACAGCAGGACATTCGAAACTCCTTTTGATGTCAGGTATGCAGTAAAGATATGTGTAAAATAGTTCTATGCCATCTTTCATGCAGAATTGCTAGTTAATGCATTACCTTAAAATCTGCTTGATACTTTTGTATCTAATAAAACCAATTATGCAATAATGTGCAGCTATGAAGCTGTTGGTAAAGAACGCTTCAGTAGTTGCTTTTTCCATTATTATTTTTTTATTTATT
Source organism: Calidris pugnax (assembly GCF_001431845.1). Taxonomy (NCBI): domain Eukaryota; kingdom Metazoa; phylum Chordata; class Aves; order Charadriiformes; family Scolopacidae; genus Calidris; species Calidris pugnax. Next base: position 3,051,143 of record NW_015090771.1, on the reverse strand, counting down.
TATATAAAATTACTTATGAATTGCCAACTAAGGAAGGATAATACTTAGGCTAATGGGAACCTAGTCCATCTGATATCCAGTGGGTTTGAGAACATGCTCTGTTGCAGACTTGAGCCACTTCAAGTATCATCTTAATTTGACTATTTAAAGATACTATGTAGCCACACTAAGTGAAACATTTTTTAAGGTAGTTGAGACAACTGCTGCTAAAGATAATGGTGACATAGGTTTTTATATTGTCTGTCAGCCCTATGTTGTTAACTCTATTTTAACAGGGTTTTTTTTGCATATGTTTTCTTCTGTAGGAAGTGGCAGAAAGTGAATTTGGTTTTCGAGGGAGTAGATACAGTAGCACAGATCCTGATCAACAATATCACTCTTGGGAGAACAGACAACATGTTCAACAGATATGTAAGTAATGTGTTTATTTCTGAAGGTGCTTCTGGTTTTTCTTCGAAGTCCTTTTGTGCTGAACACTTCCAGTGCATTCAAGTACACATAAAAATAGGTCCTTGGACGCAGAAAGTGTTGACCTGAGGACTGCCTGTGTAATCAGATAACTGTTAAAAAGAGAAGTGTACTTACCTTTTCAGTAGCAGCAGGGTCAGATCTAGAGGTGAGTGTGTCTGGTTCTAAATGAGTGGACCCATGCAAGAGGATCAATTCAGCTAATGATATAAGTCCTGCTTCTTGGGATCTGTCAGAGCTCCAAGAAAACGTAAGCTTAAATCTGTTATATTAGCTGTAAATCTGCTTACTAATTGGTATTAGAATGGTTTACATGTGAATACTGAAATGAAAATTCGCATGTTGCAAAGCCTTTGTGTTTCCACTTTTTTTATCTAGGGCTTTTGATTTTTAATATTGGGCTTTTGATAACATTGTCTTGTGTTGTTAGGCTTAGCCTGCGTCAGCATGAGAGTACTCATCATGGAATAAAGTTGGGTGGCAAAGTGTTCAAACTAATTTTATAGCTTTAAAATAGAAAATTATTCTGTGTACTAGCGTAAGTGATAATCCTTACTTTTTATCTTAAAAGAATCAAAAAAGGAAAAGTTATAGGAAGAATGTTAGTGGAATAACTGAATTACAAAGGAAATCTGGTGTCTTCATCTCTCAGCGTCTACCATTCTGGCAGGTTTTATTGCAGAGGTACTGGCTTGAGACATGAGGGCTAGATTCTGCCACCTAGGTCTGTGTGACCTGGGACAAAACACTTAGTTTCTCTGTGACTTAGTTTTACCATCTGTAAAGTAAGAAATTTGACAGACCTTTTATGAAATTGTTATCATGTACTGTCTGGAGAGTACCTAGATGATTGCCAGTAGTAGACTCTGTAGATTTGGGAAGTGATATTATTTTGCCCTTTTTCTGCAACTTTATTTTATCTCAGTTCATGAAATGTCCTTCACTGTAAAACCAGAGTGAACTGTATTAGATTGAGTCTAGGATTACTGTGACCCAGACTTCTGCTTTGTTCACCTGTTCCATGTGACATCTCTGTCTGCAGGAAGGACTCTGTGAAGGCTCTGTATGAGGGACACTATTTACTTTGTAATTTTCTGCTGTAAGCTGCAGATGTACGTGATGTTAGCTGGGCTGCTTACAAGTTAGAAAAAATTGCCAAGACTTGGCTTGTCACAAATGAGTGCTGTGAAGAAGAAATGGATATTAGCCATCAGAAGCATATTATCTTGATAGCACAGGATAATTCTGAAACTGAACATTTATCCTTCTATCCAGCCACACTGAAGGGGGTTCTGTGAGCCAGTGAGGAAGCCCCCAAAGGCTTTATTTGGTGCTGGCATAGAATGTGTATCTACGTTTTGGGGATGAGAGCGCAGGTGACATGAAATGCAGCTTTGCAGCATTCACGGAAAAGGTAACTCAGTGTTTTGCGGTAGATAAGCTGGGAGCACAGTGTGAGTTGGAAGGACTCCTGTATAGATCAGCTTTCTGAGTTGGAACAAGGTGTCTTTCTAAAGATGCAGATGAGCTCGGAGTGAGGAAGGAGGGTAAATATTCTCTTGCCATCCTTATCCTTCAGACATTTCTGTGCGCGGGCAGAGTGCTGCAGCCTGTGATGGGAGCTCAGTATGGGGACAGTGGTTTGCCCAGAAACATCTCCTTGTATCTGGAATGTTACTGTGTATTTAGTTTTTGCAGCTTAAGAAGTAGCTTTTTGTTTTCTTCAAAACCTGTTGAGACTGTTTTCTTCAAGAGCCTGTTGAGACTGTAGTTCAAATGCCATCCATAATATATGTATGGTATTAAAATCCCAATGTAACACTGATTGTAAATCTCATAAATAAATGTCAGCGCTGTAATGATTTTGTTCTGTTTTCTTGACCTAGAGCTTTGATATTACCAGTGTGATCAAGGAGGTCAACTTTGTTGAAGTCCGTTTCGTATCAGCCATTTCATATGCTGCAGAGCAGAGCAGATGTCACAAAGCATACAGCATCCCCCCGGCATGCCCTCCACCTGTGCAGAAAGGAGAGTGCCATGCTAATTTCATCAGAAAGGTAAGGACAGGATTGTCTGTCTCTGGCTTCAGGCTTGGAAAGAGGAAACGCACCATGTGCTGTCCTTACAGATGTATTCTGAAACCTGCAATGTCATTTTATAAGTAGGGCATATTTTTCATTGCAGCTTCCTTCTCCTGCTCCCCCCCCTCCCCCGGAAACCTGTAATCTAAACGTGTCGATAATACAAGAGGCATAAGAATGCCAGACTTCATATCTAGGTGATAAGAATGTTTAAAATGCTGTTTTCATTAAGGAGTCAGGAAGAAGACTTGCTGCTAAGAGAGCAGGATAGCATTGGGAAATGTGTAATCATTATGTTTTGATCCACTGGGTGGGTTTAGCAATGTGTGCTGACAATAGAGTTCACTGTTGCAAATACCAATGTATATCGCCAAGGCTGTAAAAATCTCAGCCAAGCAGCTTTGTGAGTGTTTGCTGCTGCTCATGTGCTGTGCTATTTATACTGGGCAGCTCTGGCATGTCCCGAGAAGTGTTATCTAACAGAGGACCTGTTCTCGTCTTATTACAGTGTTATGAAGTGTGACTTATAAATACATATTCAGTGAAAATAACAATGTAATGTACAATGTATGAAGCTCAGAAACTCTGATTTAAGACATGGTTTCATCACTATTAAAACTTACTCAAGGCAAACTATCATTGGAGTAGCATCTCATATATTTCTGGTAGCTTTGGAGCAGCTAGAGACAATGGCTAGGTGATCTTATTTTGGAATTTCTCTCTTTGGGTGTTTTTCTATGTTTGTCTCCACTTAAATGCCTTTCTTGTTAATATTTTTTAATCTTTTCAATAAAGTCTTTTTAGAGCCTCTCTCAGAAAAAGTGACTGGAATCTTGTTAATCTAAACCTGGATGTGATTTCCTTTAAAATTTGTTAATGGAAAGATGGACTCCAGTTTGTCCTGGGTAGATCCTTCAGGATTAAGATGTTGTCTTTATTACTACTTGCTGCTACTTTTATTTTCAATCCATTTTAGAAAGTTAATTATTTCTTCTGGGTCCACTGTGTTTCTTAGAAATCAGTGCAGGGAGGAGCTTGAAAGGAAGAAGGCACTTTAACAGCTGTAAACCTATTTATAGAGCAAAAATGTCCAGGAATGATTTTATGCTTTACTGAACTACACCTTTAAATTTGTAAGAAAGTGCCTTAGTGCTTTTCCTCAAAGGAGTTGTTTAACTGTACTTGGAAGCTGCTCCAGACATTTCCAGAAATATTTTTCGTTCCAAGTATATGGCAACAACAGCAGCGATGTCACATTTAAAAGTAAACATACTGGGACATTGCTGAAGTAAGCTGGCTGCTTAGCATCTTAAAGTCATGGAGAGCAGTTCACACGTTTGAGGTTCACTATTAAGTGCAGTAAACATATCTAAATCTTAATATGAATTTGTGCAGAAGGCAAGCCTTTCACTGGCAATGTACTCCAGTGGTACAAGTGATACTATTTCTGATAGCGGCCTCTGCAATATTATTAGTGAAACCTGACAATCTGCCAGTGATTCATTTGTTTATTTTTTAGAAAGGGATAATTACTTTCAATCTGACTTGTTTTCTAAGAATGTGTTGTCCCCATTTTTACACTTGAAATAGTACAGTGCTTGCTTCCTGGAAGGTTCTTTTGCAATTTGATAGGCAGGCAGGCTGACTCCAGCAATGCAAGGGATAGGCCAGACTTGTGCAATGTGGTTTGCCAAAATTAGTATGCCTCGGCTGTAAGTTCTTAGTCTCTAAATTTAGAACTGTAGGTCACTGTACAAGACTTTAAGGAGATCTATTGTATTTGCTTTGGGGGCTGGCGCTGCGTGAAGCTTGGAGGGCAGCTGAATAGGTGTCTTCAAGGGGTTTGTTAACTAGAGGTCTGACCAGGTTTGAAAACAGCTAAATAGAAAGCAGTGTAGGTATTTCTCTGCCCGACCAGCATTTTATAATTCTGACAGTCATTCTGATGTTAGAACCAGAACCAAGCTGTTTCTCAACTGTGTTTTTGTTCCCATTGTTTTTGTATAAGAGAACCATAAAAAGGGGAGAAACAGTGAACATGACTGAACTACACAAATGCACCAGACGTATGCGTCTCTTTCCTTGTCCTAGTCTGTAGTGTTATAACAAAAAACAGGGGATAAAGTATTTCAGATATACCCATGATTTTTAATTTGATATTGTTCTGTTAGAATTCTTTAACATTTGTAACAATCAGTTTCCTGCTTGCTTTGTCTTTTAGGTATACAATTAAATACTGACATTACAAACTGAGATAATTCAGAGCTGAATTGAGAGTAACATGGTGGCTTGTTTTTTTCATCTTTTTGTATTTTTTTTTAAAGTGGTGGGCTAGATGGTGTTCTGCTCTCTCGCTAATATAAAATTTTGTTATACACGGATGTTTAATACATAATTGTATTTTTAATATAGTATACTAGTAGCAGCAGAGTTCTGGTCAAGAAATAAGAGAAAAAATACTTTAGGCGCTTCTGGGCTTATGGAAATGGGAAAAATTCTTTCAGTGCATGGCAATATTTTATTTCTAGATAGCAAATAATTTTTATTTCTGGCACAGCATCAACATCTGTGTGAAAAATAGGCAATTGTAACAGAACCATTCTGTATTCCAGGCGCAGTGTTCATTTAGTTGGGACTGGGGCCCTTCTTTTCCCACTCAAGGAATCTGGAAAGATGTTAGGATTGAGGCCTATAACCATTACCACCTGATTTACTTTTCTTTGACTCCTTTCTTTGGTAAGTTGTGTTACTACTTTTTATTGTTACTTCACCTTAGGAATACAAACCATTTTACTGTTAAGCTCAATTAAGTGCCAGTTTAGGAAAAGTTCTATTGTTTTATTATGACTGTGTGCAGTCTTGAAGCAGTATTTCAGTACAAACAATAGTGATAAAAAATGTTAGAATTCAGAATTTTTTTTTGCTTGAAGATCCCCGAATAACTGCAGAAATGTATGTAGTATAGCTGGGGTTAGCCCCTGTTCTCCTGTTTTGAAAAATTTCTTTTTTATTGGCATGTGTTTTCACCAAGACTCACAATAAATGTGTCTCACTTTTGTTTCACCTCCATTGAAAACAAAGGCAAAGCTGCTATGGGAATTTAGTTTTGTGTTGGGAAGACAAATAAACAGTGAGTAGAGTTTAAAGAGCACTGAGTTTTCAGGACACAACATGAATTCTGAGAGTGAAAAGCAGTCTATGCAAGGATAATTTGTTAAGCCTGCAATTTGAGATGATAGCCTCCTGCATTCCTGCTACCTAACTTACCCAACAGGTTTCCTCCCTTGACATGATCTTCGATTTTCCTCTCCTTTGTCCTGAAGATCATTGCAGCTGAGCAAAAGTAGTTAATTTTCTGTTGAAGATTTCTGTGAACAATAATATGCCCCACTGTGGACTACCCATTTGTTTTAACTGCCTGTTGAGCCGCCTTCAGTGGAGTAAAGGCTAGCACATGAGCCCTCTGCACTGGGTTGAATTTCAGCCCTTGGGAATAGAGTTGTTGTGTATGAATAAAAGAGGAAGACGTCACTCCCTGGCTGCTTTTAAAGCTTCCTGAAATAGCTGCAGGTCTTAGCTAGAATTAACGTGACTGGAATTTCCATGGAAAGCCCCAGTACAGACTCTATGTGCTCTCTAAAATTGAGTTACAGTAAAAATCTTTCCTGGTCCCTCCCACATTCCCACAACTCCACCTTCTGGTAGGTAAAGTCTTGCTCTCTGGATTTGCTCTGGAGAGAGCAAAGCTCCTTCATTCAGCAGAGATTGGTTTGGAACTAGAGGCATAGTTTATTCAAACATAATAACAATTGAAAAGTAAAGAGTAAAATAACAATTTGAATTTAAGCTGCCTATGCAGTTATATTGCTTATCAGATTTGGTGTCATAACCTTTTGACCACTGAGTCTGTAAAAGATTCATTGTTCTTTTGTTCTTGATTTCTGTTCATAGAGACCACAGTTCATGCAGTTAAAAGTGACCCTTGGAAGGGAGGGAAAATGCACTGTCATGGCTGACCCTTGTGGGGTGGGGTGGAGTGGGCGTTTTTTTTGACCCATTCAACATTTCTGAAAATTTGTTTCCCCTGGGTAATGCTGAGTGTGATGTAAACTCAGGAACACATTCATTGCTCTTCATTCTACAGAAGACAATGCAAATAACACTAAGGCTGAATGTAATTTTTTGCTTTTGGAGGGAGCAATTTCTCTCCAGGAGGAAGGAGAGCTAGAATATATACATGAAAAGAGAAAGTAAGTGATTAGTATTTTATCAATACAAAATGTGTCTTAGTTCTAGTTTTCCTTGTTTTCTGTTTTATGTGTTTTGCTTAGATGTAATATTTGAACGATAGGGTTAGCCAGGTTATGTTTGTAGATAGGAAAATTAATTGCTGAAGTTAATGGGAAATTTACACATTAATCTGGAGTACCCTTGACTGTGGCTTGCCTTATTCAGTAAGGTCTGTAAAGGAGAGGACCATCTGAGAGAGATCTCAGGGAAGTCATTAAGTTGTTTCCTCCACCACACTTTGATGGTAGAAGAGACATAAAGTTACAGTCCATCAAGTCTAGACACAGTGGGCCCAATTCATCCCCAGCATAACTCCATTCATTTTGTCTAGTGACTCTGGGATGAATTCAGCTCGTTTTCTGTTAATACTGTTTTTGTTTCATCGACAAAAGTGATTGTAATGCCTTGTGATTACGATCTTTCCCAAAGAGTACCACGTTCATACGAGTGCTGACTAGAAGCAAATATAATGTCTATGGGAGTTGGTGGGAAAAAAAAATCCTTCCTAATGAAGTGGCTGGTGTCATGGTCTCTGACTTTTGTACAGGACTTTGAAAAAACCCTGGATGGCTTTCGAATGAAAAAAAGAGAGAGTTATAAAACAAATTATATTGTGTAGTTGTCTTCTGAGTCAGCAAATGTAAACACAGATATCAAATGCGCTAAACAAGATTAACCTTTGTGGGTATGGTTTGAAAACAGCCTGAAAAATGTTAAATTTAATGTGGAATGTTTTAATTGTTTCTTTGATGAGAGATCATGGTAACTAATAGGTATATAAACACAATTCCTAAATTCCCATTTTTTTCTCCCCCTTTACTTAGTAAAGAGTGCTCAGCAGTGGAGTCTTGAAATCGAGTCTATTTTTGATGTAGTCAGCTCCAAGCCAATTGCAGGTCTTGTGACAGTGAACATTCCCAAATTGCAAACACAGCAAACATTCAATGTGATGCTTCAACCTGGAGAAGGCAGCATTGTGCTGCTTGTAAACATAAACAAGGTAAGGAGGTGTGTGTGGAACCCTGGCCAACTGCAAAATGTTTCTCCTGGTTTCCAATGTGTCTTTCTGCCTCTGTGTCGATTTTAGTCTTCGTTTCCCTTCCTTACTGCGTTCCTGACTCTCACAACAGTCCTGTACCCCTTACAGGGTAGGAGAACAGTTCTTTTCCTCTCTAAAAACTTATGTCTGTGGTGCTACATAGCTCATTGTCAAAAAGATAATGAGGCCTTTCCCTGACTGCAAGACAAAAAGATCACATCATCTATGTGGACAAGCTGAAAGAGTTGGGGTTGTTCCGCCTGGAGAAGGCTCCAGGGAGACCTTATAGCAGCCTTCCAGTACCTAAAGAGGGCCTACAGGGAGATGGGGAGGCACTCTTTATCAGGGAGTGGAGTGATAGGGCGAGTGGTAACAGTTTTAAACTGAAAGAGGGAAGATTTAAATTAGATATTAGGAAGCAATTCTTTCCTGTGAGGGTGGTGAGGCACTGGAACAGGTTGCCCAGGGAAGTTGTGGATGCCCCATCCCTGGAGGTGTTCAAAGCCAGATCGGATGGGGCTTTGAGCAACCTGGGCTGGTGGGAGGTGTCCCTGCCCACAGCAAGGGGCTGGAACACGATGATCTTTAAGGTCCCTTCCAACTCTAACCATTCTATGATCCTATCAGCAGCCACTGTTAAATGAGCTGCTTAGGTAGGTAACCTTTGGGATACCCTGTGTGACTTCACTTAACTGGCAGTAGGTATCTTGTCTCCTCTGCCATTGTTAACTGGTCTGATCGGGACTAGAATGTGCTACAATATGCATGGCTCTCCCAGGAAAGAGAGGAAACATTCCTAAAACCTCTCACTAGATACTCTTTTAAGTAAATAAAAGCAAAAAAGCCCTATAAAGAATTTGACTGGCAGTAAGGTTGGTGGAAATTTTGTGGATTAATACTTTCTTATGCTGGCTTCTAGTCCCTTGAGTAGACAAAACTCAGGAGGAATTTTAGAAAGGTAAAGGATGCTCTAATGAGGATGGAACTCAAATGAAAAATGGTGAATTTGGTATACGCTCCAGTGATGAAAGAGGAAAGAATCTGTCTGTTCACCTTCAGAGGGTGTTGGGAAACTATCTGGTGGCAGACTGAATTCACTGTCGTTATTTGACTTCTATAGAATTTGCTTTGTTTGTGGTTTGTTGTTTGGTTTTTTTTTTAGAAACTCGAGTTTTATTACACAGGTGTAAATAAGATATATAGGCTTGAGAGATGAAGAAAATCAGTGTGTCTGTTCTAGCTGACAAACAGGTAGGTGTCTGGAATGAGGCAGCGAGCCTATATAGGCTTGAGAGATGAAGAAAATCAGTCCAGGTAGGTGTCTGGAATGAGGCAGTGTGGTGAACAGAGGCATGAACTTTGCCTTGACTTCTTGCTCAGAGAGCAGGGCCCTGGTGGAGCTGACTGTGCAGAACTGAACCTGCCAGCGACAGGCCCAGGCTAGCGGGCAGGGTGGGAGCCCTGGCAGGCGCAGTGGTAGCTCCAGCTGATGCTGTTCTCCTCTAAAGCCAACAGCCTAACAGGAGCTGCCATCTGCTTCACAAGGCACAAGTTAGATTTGTGGGTGAGCCACGTCCCGTGAGCAGGATTTTGGGGCTTCTGACAATTCTGGCAGTTAATAACGTTTGAAGGGCTGCCTTCAAACCTTCGTATATTTTACTGGCTGTGCTGATTTTCTGTATTGCTGTGTAACTCTGCAGTGTTTCCCCAGTTTGAATGCATTATGCATGTATTCTCAAGTTCTCTTGTCAGTTATTTGAGTGGAGTAAAAGCATCTGTTAAAGGCAAGCAGGGTATTTATGTTCTAGTATGCACACTGAGTGACTTGCATACTTATGTGCTTTGTTTAATTTTAACATGAAAGCATAAAAGCATACAAACAGATGATTTTTGTTACTGTTGTCATCTGACATGCAAGATGCACGAGCAATTACAAATACCCAGTTTCGTTTAAAACAATCATTAGCCTCTGCTTAACCTTTTCAGGGATTACATTAAGCAGGCACTACAGTGTGAAACTTCAAAAATTATTTTGATTTATTTAACTGCCCCACCCCAAGCTCAGAAGAAATCTGTTAGCGGAGTATGACTGCAAGTTTGTAAAGAAGCACTTTCTTCAGAGAGCAAAGGCAACAGTGTTTTATTATCCTTTGTACACAAAAGGCTTTGCTGCATGAATTCACATCAGCTGATTTTACGAGAAGCCCTGCAATGTGTCCTAATGTATCCACGAGCCTGACGGAGCCCTTACTCCGTTCCACAGACTTGTGTGGTGCATGTTAAATAGTGAGACCTTACCAGAAATTTATTTCTAGTTGAGAGCTTATTGCAGATCATGTTGCGAAGTCAGTAGGTGTTTGAGTGGTGCGTGTCACCCGAGATGTGTAGCAGTCTTCCTGCGATCGCCACACAAAGTGCTGTGTTGCTAACATGACAGCATTTTGCTTATCAGCTAATGGTGAGCACGGGGATGACATCATTAGTGGCCAATGAGACACTCCAGGCGGCTCCGAACACTCCCTTGTTGTTGGGGCACAGGCTGATTTTGTGCTTCCATTTGTATCTGTGCACTTCTGCACAAGCAGTGATGATAATTCTGTATGGGGGAAGCCGAGATGGTAGTAGACACGTTCATGATTGTGTCTAAGTATGGTTAGAGCAAAACATATTCTTGGGCTGCTCTCTGGCCTCTTTTTATTTGAAAAGACTGAGACACTCCTTACATGAGTCTATTCAGTGCTGATCCCTCCATTGTTTGATTGCATGCATTATTGCTTGCTTTCCACGATTGTTGTGTTGTGCGCTCAACTGGCAAATGTTGGCAATAGGATTGAGCAGCAGAAGTAGGCTGCTGGAGTGAAGATATAAATATTACTCTGTGATGAGAAAAATGAGAAAATTAAATTTTTCTGTCATCCTAGATTTTTATTTTTTTTAATTTGAAAAAAATATGGAGTACTAATGAAGTGATGAGAAGGCATAGAGAAAAAGCGGAAAACACTGGAAAGAAAGAATGAAACTTAAGATTTGACTTAAAAGTTTGACATAACTGAAGCAGCCAGTATGGGCATGTATTACCAAAGTCACAACTGAAAAGTGTCACCTCTGAATATTGAAGGTTGTATGTGGTAGGTAAAAGTCAATGAGAGGAGGTGTATGACACAGAGGCTAGTGAACCATGTCTGCTTCTGACACAGATGGTTGAGTTCTGGGGGAATATTCTGTCAGTTGAGAGGTAGCAGCTAGACACGCATGTATAGGTGTGTTCATGGCCTATTGTGGACACAAGATGAAGTGACAGCTTGCACATCAGTGGAAGAAGTCATACTTCTCTCTCTAAATGCTTTTCACCTCAGAGCTGCACCTGGAGAGGTCCCAGTTACCATGGCTCAGCTGAGGCACATAAACTCATTAGACTTCACTCCAAGGCATCTGAGCCCCTAGGTGCATGTTGTGCTGCATTTTACAGACATTGTTCTTACTTTCTCTCTTGTATGTTCAAGAGTTCTACAGTGGAGGCTTGGTGGCCAAATGGACATGGAAAGCAAACTGGATACAACATGACAACAACTTTCATCATGGAGACAGGATACCAGATTGAGAAACTTTCAAAGGTGAGCCCTTTAGCTTGATTACAGCTGGCATTGCACTGCTAATTTTAGGACATCTGCTCTGCATAGCAGGTATCTACAGCTCTTAAATATTTTGCTGAATTGTAATATGCATGTGAAAATGCTAAAGAGAAACAAGTCATTTTTTAATTTCACAATGTATGTTTACTTCTTTTCTGATAGCCTTAGCTTGTGTGGACGCCTTTACTTGCATTCAGACTGGAAGATGGCTTATAGTTAGTTGGAAACCTCAGCAAAAGATGTTTACTTCTTAAGTTTTCTATCTTATGAAAAAAAAAACCCACTTTTAAACTTGGTATATTATGCTGATTTTTTTTTTTGGTATTATGCACTGAAAAACCCTTTCAGACTGCTATAGATTATGTGAAAGTTTATTACTGACATTTTTCTTGTTGATTCACTTTTTTTAAGAAATTTGTAGGGTAGACACATTCCTAAAAAGCTAACGTATATTCATTTAGTAGAATGCAGTAGATGTGCTTCATCTTTAAGAAGAGGTAACATCTTAAATATGACCATGAAAGTAATTTTCAGGGTTATTTGCATAAATATTCCTGCAACACTGGCTGTATAATTATGTTTGTTTTTACTAAGAACCCTAGAAGAGATAATTTTCAATTTTCTATTTAAAAAAATAATCATACAAATTAGACTGGGCTCCTTATGCCATCAACATGTGGAAACAATCAAGTAAATTTACACATTTATTAGGTTGTTCTTATGTGTATTGCTTCACTGGAAACTAATCTGGTCACCTGGCATCTAAAACTGCTATTATTTGCTGTAACATTTGTTCATGTGAAAGATCTTATGAAAAGCAGTAGCTTCTGCAGCCCTAGTCTCTATAGGGCTAGCTCTCACTTTGATTATGAAGTCATAATAGTAATTCTTCACTACTATTAGTGATTTAATTTTGAAACAATTAAAAAACCACACCAAATTAACACCACATATTATGCTTGGAAAAACTGGTTATAGGAAATATTGCTATAAAGCCTGTTGTTACTGTATGAAAACTGCAGAATGATAGGAAACCTAATTGATTCCACTTGGGTAGTTGCATTAGGATGTTTCATAGAGCCCTGTGGCATATGATCAGAGGGACTTCATGGTCTACAAAAGATCTTCAGAAGCCTCTTCTTCTTTTTCTCCTTAAGGGGAAAGAGGGGGGAAATAAATGCACCACATAGTGGGCATTATAAATTAACCAGCATATGAAGCCTTTACAGATTCATAGTGTAAAGTCTAGTCTTCCTTCATGTGTTCTGTGAAGTTCTGTCTTCGATTCTGAGAGAGACACACACCACCACACCCTGCCCCGAGCTCTGAGAGTGGAAAAAGGCTCTGTATGCAGTTCTAGCACAATTTGCTCTCATGACAGGAGGACTGATTAGCAACATTCATATGACTTAGTAAGAACTCTGAGTAGTTCCGGAGATGCCATCAGGGATAAAAGTTCCTGAAAGCTGTTCTGTTGTCCACCTAGTACTGTATTTGGGTGGAATACATTTTTGTTCCCCACCTCTCTTTTTAAAAAAGCAAAAAAAAATAGAGGTGAGACATTTCACAAGTGGTTTGTTTCCATATGTGCATCTACATAACTCTGGCCAGGTAAAAACTGAAGAGCAAGAACTGTGTACGTGAGAAAACACAGCTTAGTCATGTCAGACTCAGCTACCCTTAGCTTTAACAACTCTCTGGTTTCTGACATGCTAGAGTAGTCTCCAAAACACTGACTAATCCTTTGGGAAAATTCCTGGGTAGCCTCCCAGTATGTATTTGTGGGAGCTCTATAGAGCTCTAGCCAGCTGTGCTGGGAACCTCTTTGGCTGAGGGAAGTACCTACTCACTCCTGTTGAGAGTAGCGGAAAACCAAAAGAGAATAGGTTTGGTTTTGGTTTTGGTTTGGTTTTCTATTTGAATACTTTGGTTTCCAGTTTGTTTCTTAGGATAATGCGACACAAAGTCATAGCCAGAAGTTCTCAGAATGAAATTGTTTGTTATTGATAAGTTGCTTTTCTTCTTGCCATGCCTACATCAAGGAATTTATTACCTCTTTCATTGTCTCATGAGGCGTTTGTTTCCTTTTTGATTCTATTTCCCCATCTTTCTGTATGCTTATTTCTTCAGCACTATAATTAGAATTTTTTATTTCATGAGGCTGTTTTAGTACTTGGAAGATCTTAACCTCTAGCTGTCTTTCCCTCCTTCCCTCTACACGCTCTTTTCCCCCCAGGTCTTTTAGCATGACTTCCAGAAGTCCTTCCTTTTGGCTTTGTAGTTTTCACACCACTTTCATGCTGCGTGTTAATTTATTAGGTCACTGGGGCGTTCTGTGATCTTATTTCAGCTCTGGGCATCTTCATCCCCATTACTCTTCCTACTGCTAAATCTGGGAATGCCAAATGTGATCCACAGGTCGCTTAACTGGGTACACAACCTTTGTATGTGACTCAAAAAGACAGGTATCTGTTTCTTAAATTGTGCACAGAACCAGTTGATTGGTGTGTGGTGGCTAGAGAGCCTCTTCTGCGTGTTCCAAGACTGTGAGAAATGTTCAGTCCTCAGGCAGCAAGGTCTACCAGACAAATTTCAAGGTCAAGGTCTCAGTAGCCAGGAAGGCATGCAACCAAGCGTGCCAGATGCTAATTGTCTCCCCCTGCCCTTCTTTTACCCCAGAAGGCAGAAATAAGCTGCTGTAGGAACAGGAAGAGGTGCTGTGTTACTGCGTGGGCCCCTGGGGAGCAATGGAGCAGGAACACAAAGGCACTGAACCCTGGAGGCCTGGGAATGTGAGATGGGGCTGAGGAGCTTTTCCTCTTGCTCCTGCTGTATGGGTGGTCCTGGCTGGATGTTTCAGGCTCTTGGATTGTCTCAGATTTGGCCAGTTGCATGAGTTCCACTTGAATGTGAATAAAGCAGTATCACGTTACTTCTGTTAGTAATATAAATACTCCATTACAAATGCATTTGAGACAGTCCCAACCTGCCTGATGACATCCATTAAGAGGACCTCCCAAATACTTTGGGAGCCCCAACTATAAATCCCATTACATTTTGTCCCACAAAAAAGAGCTATACTGGAGACTGAGGAGTTTTTTTTTTCTAAGTAATTGGATTCACTGTAGGAAGGTCAGAGCTTTTTTGTTAGTGTAGTACTCATAATGTAGTTTTTGTTTTGTAGCCTTCAGTAGTTAGGGTAAGTAGTAGTTGTATGAAATATTGGTGATTTTTTAATTCAACTTCTCATATTAAAATAAATCTGCAGAATTCTAGGAATGGGTGTAAGAGTCTTGTTGTAAAGCTAAATTCATTGTGCTGGTCTGTATTCAACCCACGCAGTGCACAACGGGATCACAGTAGAAAAAAGGCAGGGTCCACTTTCCTTAGCACATGTATGTGCACAGAGGCATTGCACAGGGAGTCCAAAGTGCCCTCTCAGAGGTCTGACTTTGTAGTTTTTCTCTATCTGGGAATTTCTTTAGTGGTATGATGCTGAGCCCCACTTGCCACTGTTGCCCCTGAAGCAAAACTGTAAAACACTACAGGACTTGGGGCAAGTCCCATTTTTTTTGAGTCATTCGTTTTCTATGTTTTGGTTGTTGCTGTGATGCAGAGGGGTTTAGTTTGAGATGAGTGATGTGTGGCCTCCACTCATGTGCATTGTCTCTGTCCAAGTGTTAATTAGTGATTGTCCAGTTAACTAAGAAGCACCAAAGAGAAAGCAAATAAAACAGTGATTGTCTTCTCTACCAGTAGAAATAATTTTCTGTCTATCTGTATGATATCTGATAAGCTGAAAATTTAAAAAACACAGTCCCACAGTGGGATTAGTTAGAACATCAGCCTCACCTGGTACATGAAATAAAGAATTACTTTTTATTTTATAGAGGTATATCATTGGTACTTAACTGGGTTAATTTTAGCCTGATTTACTGACAGATCCTCGTCTCAACTGCAGCTTGTGGCAGAGAGAGAACAGGCTGTACTCTACAAGCTGACCTTTTGAAAAGGTATAGCAAATAGTCATCTGAGGGAGGAGTGGTTGCTATCTTGGGGGTAGCCTAGAAAAAAACACGGTTCCTGCCCTCCTGACCCAAAGTTGTTGCTTGGTGTGAGTTGGCTGAAATTTGCTATTAGCTTTTCTTCACTGTATTTAATTTCCCAATTATCTTCCTTTGACAATGAGCAACAGGTATCAGAAAGAAAAATCTTTTTCTTTCTGCCTAGATAGGTTGAATGGGAATAAGGATGCAGGAGAAAAAAAAGTTTAAAGCCTCCCTGAAAGCTCTATTTTCTGTAACACTTTGCAGCTGTGCAGGAGCCTAACGTGGCAGCTGCTCCACATCTGCCCCATGGCAGGTGGGGAGGACACCTCTACAAATAAGAAGGCAGTGCAAGGAATTCTTGCAGTCAACTTAAGACTCTCTCATGACTGTGGAATTGCCTGTGTTTAAGACAGTGTAATCAGGATACCCCTCAGAGCAGCATTGTTGCTTTTACTGAAATAAAGTCCTAAAAAATGTCCATAATGATTTCGTGAGAACTCTTCTTTCAGCTGCAGCAGGAAGAAGGATTGTTTTCTTTTTTCAGTGTCTGCAATACACAATACAAGATATTAGACTGAAAGGGTAGCTGTAAAAGTTTGGCTTCTGTTTGAGATGTGCTTTTGTCTGGAATGACCTTTAATAACTTACACAGAGTTAGTGGTTATTTAGCTAAACTGGTCTCTCTGAAACCTTATTGCTGATCATGCTGTTCAAACACAGCTGTGATGGCTCTTTGCTTCCAAACCAGCATTTGTGTTTGCATGTATATCTTTGTCTCTATAATTGCTATGCCTATTAGAAAGGTATCATTTAAGGGCAGCAAAAGAAGATTTTGCTTTTATTGAAGGAACCTGAAGCTAGGCATTCAGGGACAGGACTTACAGTTGAACTCCTGCAGTCTCCTTCTGTGGAGAAAAAATTGCAGATTAAATGGTGTGTCTGATGTAATGCAACCACTGCATTCTTCTCACTGCTCCCCAACTGAACTTCTGACTGAATTCTGCGGCAAACAAACATGCATCTGTCTCTTACATACATATAGACACTTGTGCACACATGTGTGTTTGTGCATGCTTTCTCTCTCTCTTACTATGCTAGTAACTTTCAAAAGTGAACAAGTTTATCAAAAGAATTTGTTTTAGCCCTGTTACAATGTGTTTTAATCAAGCAGGAATTTAGAGGTGAGCCCGTGTTTTTTGACTTCTTGACAAATTCTAAGCTGTGTTCAGTTGAATCCATTTTGTAATGGTTTTCTTTATTTATTTTGTTTTAATTTATTTTTGTCTGCTTTAAACCTACGTTTCCTGTCTTCACAGGCCTATTTTCGAACAGTAGAACTTGTTCAGGAGCCTATTCCTGGCTCAGTAGGTCTGAGTTTCTACTTCAGAATCAATGGGCGACCCATTTTCATGAAGGGCTCGAACTGGATTCCAGCAGATTCTTTCCAGGACAGAGTGACCTATGACACGTAAGCCACATTTGATGTTCTCTAAGGAGAAAAGATCATGTTTTCCTCCTTCTGATTCTTTATCCTCCTTCTATCAAAGGGTGGCATTAGGGGGTGGGACTCCTCTCAAGGTTGGGCACTAATTGTTGTGGGTCAGAGGCCTCAGAATTAGGGCTTCATTAGCCTCAATAGATTTGAGTGAAGTTCAAGGCATGTAAGTGCAATAAGTGATGGGAAGGTGGTTGGTTGCTGTCCACAAGTTACTGGTCTTTCAGGTGTTTTAGGGATGGTCCTCAGGCTGTTTGATCCTGTTGCCTGGGTCACGTTCAGTGGTACTCAGAGGAAGTGCACTTCAGCCATGTCCTGACCCATCTTGTGCAGAGAGACATAAGTACATAACCAGCCTCTCTCCTTTTTTCCCCCTTTGGTCCAAGATTCCTAGATTTCAATGCCATAGCATCCCAGAGATGCAGGTGGGATGAGGGCCACCCCACATTTGACTAAGCTCGGCTCTGGTTAGTTGGGGAACCAAGGACAACAGGGCATGCTGCAGTGTGCATTCATGTGCATTTTAGAGGCTTCCAGCATAATTAAAGAAAATTTAATGGTCCCTGATTCCCTTAAAATGAGAGTCTCAGTCTTTCTCCTCTGCCTCTTACTCCCTCACTTCTCAGTATGCATTGTGGAACTCGGGAAGAGAATATAGATTTATGAATGTGTTTAAAAGACAATTTGAATTCAAGTGATTGATATTTAAAGCAAGTAACATATAAGGAGAAAAGAGCAACCTGATGAATAAAATGTAGCATTTCTAAAGCTGGTCCTGCCAATAGTTCTGTAAAAGCACTTAGGTACATGTGCCACTTCATTTATTTTGTAAGTGTTAACAGGACCGAGTAACTTTTCCTGCACAAAAAATTGCTTTTTGAGAACTCTGTCCAGACATGCAGGCTTAGAAGGTATCAAAATAGTCTGGTTTCTATCAGAGTTGTAAGTCTTAGATTGCCTGCTAATGATGAATGTTTGGGTTTGGGGTTTGGGTGGGGGTTTTTTGTTGTCTTTTTTTCTTTTTTTTTTAATAGACTTAAAAACTCCTAAGTGATACAGTTTCACAAAACTTGTATAAATCTTCATTTTGTATTTGACAGATTATGGCTACTCTTGAAGTCTGCAGCAGATGCTAACATGAATGCACTTCGGGTTTGGGGAGGAGGAGTGTATGAACAAGATGAATTTTACAATATTTGCGATGAACTAGGAATAATGGTAAAAACAATAAACAGAACGCTTATTTAAAAACTGACAAAAACTTGTAAATAAAAATCCTCTCTAAATGAACGAAATAAGAGAAATAATATGTAAGTTCTAGTTATCTTTCCAAAGGACATGGTAGAGTACCAGCCTGAGAAGTCAGATCAACCTGATTGATTGATTGATTTATTAAATTCAATTGGTCCCTCATTACTTAGGCTGTCTGTTGAAAATGGAAGTGATATTTTGGACACCTTATATTAGAACCCTAGCTTGTGTTTTCTCTTACAACTAAGGCTAAATGTCTGTTGCTCACTCATCCCCATCTCCCTTCCCAGCCCATCTTTTATTTCCCCTTCCTTTTCTCCCCACTGTCTTTTTTCTGTCCCTCTCCTTTACGTTTCCCAAAATCAGAGCAACAGGACTGTGGCTTTAACTTCCTGTCTTCTGTCTCGTTTCAGACCAAAACTCTCATCTTTATATCCCCTACCTCTCTCCCAGTTCTACATTTCCTATTCTCTTGAGAAAGAATGAGAGAAGAATTGAATGGCTGAGGGATTGGTACTAGTGATGTTACTTAGTGCAGGAAGAAGCTGTTTACGCTGTAATGATGAGCGTGTCAGAAGAAATTGTGGACTGTAGGCATCAACAGGGGCTTGCAACACTCAGTAAAATAGTTGTGAAACAAGTAGTGCATGGGAGGGGAGTTATTCACCAGATCAAGTATTTTTTTCTGTAGCAGCCAGAGTGTGGGACCCTGTAGCCGTGTTTAGGGTTTACTCATGTGAGTGTAGCTCTGCTGAGGAATCTCAGTGTTGAGTCTGTGCCCCAAATTGAGAGCAAAGGCCTTGCAATCTGACCTCAATGAGATTTTAAAGCCTGCTGTATTTGCTTTCAGCCAACTCTTGAGTTATCAAAACACCAAAGAAGGCAGTCATGCTTTTCTCTGCTGTGGAAATGGATTTGGTTTCCTTTAAAAGTATTTTTTCCTTTATAGCGGTAGCTGAAAAGGTCGAGGTTTTTTTTGGTTCAAACTTTTTTAAACAAAAATATTTCACTTGGCCTGAAGCCAGGCATGGAAGGCCTTATCCAAAGGGCCATTTTGAACAAGCTATAATTGAGTATAAATGGAGCTGTAAGGGGAACACCTGCTGCAAACTGATAATCCTAGATGAGTACATTTGATTATATGAGCTTGGAGGCACATGTTAATAAGTTTTGATGAAATAGTGACTAGAAGAGTGAAGGCCAAGGTGCATCTGGTATTAAAATCCCAAGAAGTGTGTTTTGTTTTATTCTACAGAGTAAAAAGCACAGGAACAGAATTGATACCTTGCTGCCTTCTGCTGTGTGTGCTTGAAAAAAAGTTACATCTATTTTAGTCATCTGAATGAGTGCCCTGATTTTCAGGGCTTCTGAGCACTTACAGTTCTTTCATTTTTGACACGAGGCACCTAAGTAGGACACTTAGATCTGTGCCTGTATAGTGTTCAATGCAAGATTTAGATCTTATTTAGCAGCCAAAATAGCAAGTAGATGCAGAAAATCAGACCCTTATTCTGGAGGGAGTGGTGCTGGAGGCTTTTGGTTTTGTTTCTTCTGATGGTCTTGCAAAAGCTTGAAAGTATTAGAGTCAAACTGTGCTTAAGGAAAAACAGTGATAGCCCACTGAGGGAAATAGCAAAAGTTTATTTCAGTACAGAGTTTTGACTCCACACAGTCACTGAAGGTTTCTGAGTGATTCTTCAGCAATAGCTTTGCTTTTTTTTGTACAGTGCTAGGAGTGTAACTATTATTAATGGTTCCATTACCTCCCACTGTCCTGTTCCCTATCTTCAGCTTTCTTGGGGAATTTGCACTGGAAAGAGTAATGGAAAAGCATGTTCTCACTGCAAGGAAAATGCAATTGTGTGAGGCGTTGTTCTGCTCACTCCATTGCTTATGTAGTATGGTGTTCAGAAAAGTATAGTCTCTTTGGGTTAGTGTGCTGCTTTAAGAGATCTTTCTATTAACATTTGAGAGTCTATCAGGAGTCTCTAAGTTACAACAATTTAAACAAAACAAAGCAGAAACCAACAGGGAAACCAACAAATCTTGCCCAGGTCACTGGGTTTCTTCCTTTCCTCTTTTCTGTAATTCTTCTTCTTCAAGTTACAAATGGAGTTCATTGTTGAATTGTAAGGCTCACTGATCTCTAGCGGTATCTATTTTATCTTTCTTTGAAGACAAAGATCACTGTGGTGTTAGAAGATCTAGTTTGTTTCTGCCCCTCTTACAGGGTAGGATTTGCTCTTTTTAAGATCAGTTTGCTCTTTTGGTATGGAAGTGTTTTGCTAACAAGTACAGTTGAACATGTTAAGTGTGCTCGATACCATGTCAGAAGAATTACTGTCTCTTTTTTAACAATGGGCATTTGGTGTTACACCTGCAAAGTAATAAATAAAAAATTGTTCTGTTTGGCTGGAGATTGCCCCATGTTCACATTTGAGCAGTGCATGGGTTCTAATTATTCCACTGAAATTCCATTTACTGAGCAATATTCCATTCGTCAGTGAAGACTGCCAGGATCTGATTCCTAAGGATAAATATTTGTAACTCTGATGTTGAGGAAAACTGCAGTGGATTATGCACATACTGAACCCTGTGGAGGAAGTGATTGTTTTGATGGTACTTTCCAAGAATAACAAATAGAACACTTCAGTTTAATTCTTTTTGAGACAAATAACTTCTGTCTTAGCAAAAGATTGCGCATCCCAATAACCGTATATTTCTCAAGTATGTAAAAGTTATCTGCTGACAGATTTTCTTTTTGTATTTTCTTTTCCCTGTAGATTTGGCAGGATTTTATGTTCGCATGTGCACTATATCCAACTGACCAGAGTTATTTAGAATCTGTAAGAGCAGAAGTTTCTCATCAGGTATGTTGTCTGTGTGTTGAAGCTCTACTTCCCATTACCTACTTCTGATTTACTGACTGGATAAGTTAGCTTTCCAAAAATTCTTATTTTGAAGTTTTTGTTAGCGTACCTTTATGTAGCAGACACAAAACGTAACCTTGCTGAATCCTCTTTAACTCACTTGCAGGAGTAGTCAGTCAAGCAGAGATACAGGCCTTCCTTGTGTCCAAACTGCCCCCTTCTCAAGGATGTTTAAGAGCATTCACTGAGAGTGAGAACTAATGATTGCAACACCCATTAGCACAGAATTTACCCTTCATATGTGGCTGAGTAGATGGGGATGGAGGTACGCATGTGCATATGGTGGATATATGTCAGCATATTAAAAGTTTGCCCCTATGTGGACGTATATTACAAAGTTTGAGCTTGGTGGAGAGCTGAGGGAATAGTAAACAGTGTGGATAAAACCAGGAATTGTAGGCTTGGCATAGGTAATATGCATGTGGATTTGTAATTCGAGCAGTAATAAAGTGATTATATATTTTTTTTTTTACTTTAAGAGAAATAATTTTGTTCGACTTCTGCAACTTGTGTTTCAGGTAAGGCGTTTAAAATCCCATCCGTCGATTATCCTGTGGAGTGGTAACAATGAAAATGAAGCAGCAATTGCCAGTAATTGGTTTTCCATAC
The DNA here is from genome assembly GCF_001431845.1 of Calidris pugnax. Taxonomy (NCBI): domain Eukaryota; kingdom Metazoa; phylum Chordata; class Aves; order Charadriiformes; family Scolopacidae; genus Calidris; species Calidris pugnax. The sequence continues at coordinate 3,029,299 of NW_015090771.1, read as the reverse complement.
CTTCTGCTGACAGAGGAGTCTATATCAAAGACTATGTGATGCTTTATGTGAAGAATATCCGAGAAATAGTTCTTGCTGTAAGTGATCCCAAGAAACTCTAGGGGGATATGGCTTGGCAAAAGGTTTTAATGTTTGCAGTTTGAACCACCTGGGGTTTGTTTTTTGTTTGTTTGTTTTAAAATCCTTTTGGGAAATGAAAAAACACCACATATCTGAGGAAAGGCACTTTCCAAGCTCTTTTAAATAAGTCTCTACACTCAAGGCTTACCCTCAAAGTAAAACAAACCAAAAAATTACTTACCTCTTTAACACCTTGTGATGTGTCTTCCTTAGAAGACCTGAAAACATAGTGGATCTTGTTTCTTTTTTCCTTTCTATTTTTAATATTTCCACAAATGCCTTCACTTCCAGTGGGCAAAAATCAACTTGGCTATTAATTAATTACTCTGGATGATCAGATATCCTTTATCCTGATTTTGTTGAAGGATACTCTTAAAGGAATTTAACAAATATCAGGCTTTTTAGTAGCAGTTGAAGAAATTCATAAAGGTGTTATTTCTTCAGTGTGCTCTTCCAGTATTTTGTCTTAAGGAGGTTAAACAAAAGCGACACTAAGCATTGTCCTCATGCTGTCTAGTCATTATATTGTGTCTTTTGAAAAACAGACTAAAGGTATTTTGCAGTATATGAATGCAAAATAAAATATTTTGAGGTAAGACTTGAACTGTGCACATGTAGACCAGAAGCACCTAGAACCCAGGTTGAATTCTGCTGTGATTTGGCACTACCCATTTTTGCAGCTTTTGTAGTTTTCTTCTGCTAGAGATATTGCAGTTCATTATTTAATGGAATCTGCTTTTAACTAACTTTTATGTATGTAGAGTGAAATTGATTTAAAACTGATGTTCCATAACTGTATAGGGATTAACAAACAATGCTGGAACCACAGGTGAGTATTCTCAACTCCCCTGTTCGCTAACAGACAAAATGTTGCAATTTTGTCCTGTCAGAGCTTTCCACTTCAACAAGAGCATGAGTTTTTGTTAACCTAAAATTGCTAGTGCCCTTTTCCTACCCAGTTATCCCTTGTACAGCATTATCTTATTGACTTCAGGGTATGGTAATTGTAGTTTTATCTCTGCCCTGTTCAGGATAGATATATTTCACAGTATGAGGCTTATAAACTGAAGTTTCCCTCTGCTAGGAGAGGCACTCAGTGTGTAGTTGACAGCAATACTATTGCCTGTTATTGGAGGCTCCTGGCACTGTCAGAGTAGTTGTACTTTGAGAATTTAGAATACCTCTCTGCTGGAGAAGTTGAGATATGAGGAAACAATAAAAATGAGGCCAGGTTTGAAAGAACCTGCTGAAAAGGGTTTTCTCTTGAGGGTAGTTATGCATTTAAATGGTAATGGGGTCTTATATTCTTGCTTAACATCTTGATTCTAGAGTTACGCATTTAAATGGTAATGGGGTCTTATATTCCTGCTTAACATCTTGATTCTAGATTTCTGTATTTCGGTGAGGTTTTGAGTTGTTTGTAAAGGTATGCTGTGGTGTTTGTGTGATTACCTATGTGAGTTGGACTGCCAGAATGTGTAGAAAGGTGAGGTGTTCTGGCTTGATACTGTTTTTTAGTTACAACTCACTTGTGCAGCATTGCTGTCCCGGATGGACCCTCTTTTATTTTAAACCCATAGAATAATTATTTTGACCACCAGAAGGAACCGTACAGTGAAATAAATTTCAGGTCCTGTGTGATACAAAGCAGCTGAGGAAACCTGTAACGACTAGCAGTACTGGAATGTGTAACTTAAAAAGACTTCTAAGCTTGAGCTAAAGACTTCAGGGAATATAGGATATCCTGTAGTAAATTGTTTCAGTTAATTATTAATTACTCATGTCAAAAAAAAAAAAAAAGGGTACAGGACCATTTCTTAAGATGAAGCTCATGTCTAAGTGCTTTGCTGTATTGGAGCCAATTGCTCTACCTTGTGACTGGGAACTAACTTGGGCCTCTATCTTACTCAAGTAGGGTGCTAAATGAATTATACCTGCAAAAGGACTCCTTCAGTACTTTGTAGGGTACTGCTAAAAGATTTAGTATGCTAAATCTACTGAGGCTATAAATAAAGGCAGCTCTGAACAATTTGAAATGTAATCATTCTTACAGCTTCATCTATCTTAACGTGCAGAGCCAGCCAAAATGACAATAAAGTGTAACGCTACCATGCAAGCATTAGTAGAACACCTTGGCTTTGTTAGGACTAAATTTAGGTGACGACTTAATAAGGAAGGGGAAAATCATGGCCTTATTCCTGCACAACCACTGCAAAAGTAATGATTTTCCATAAAGAAGTCACAGTACTCAAATATTAATGTTCCTCGAGTTTATTTTTCACGAAGCACACTTTAAATAGCTTTCATTAAGAATTTAGAAGCATATAAAGATAGAAAATCTCTTGATGTGAGGAGAGAATCCCTTAGAACAGCAGAGCAAGCAATATCATGCCCAGCTGTCCTCCAGAAACATAAATAAGAAGCTAATTAAGCAAGTAAAGATGATGAATGTCAGGACACAAAGGGGAATGTTTTGTAGGTGGTGATTCAGAAATGTGGAAAAAACATGTTCTCCCTGCCCTCCCCCTGCTTTTCAAAATGTGGTCTATGTATTCAGATGATAAAAGCCAATCAGTTTGTGGGGAGGTTGTGATTTGTTTTGTTTTTTTATTAAATCCCAGGAAGATAAAAGTCGTCCTTTTGTTGCATCCAGTCCCACCAACGGCTTGGAGTCAGTTAAAGAAGGTTGGGTCTCCCAGAATCCTTACGATACCCATTATGGTGACACTCACTTTTACGACTACAGCAATGACTGCTGGAACTGGGCGGTGTATCCTAAAACTCGTTTTGCTTCAGAATATGGATTTCAATCCTGGCCTTCCTTCAGTACAATTAAAGAGGTAAGGCTGGGCTTCCACACGTTGCTGTCACCTCTGCTCTGATTTAATGAGGGCAATGAGTCTCTTCCCAATGGACTCCAGCGCCTGAACCGTCGCTGGGATGATGCACTGGTAGGTGTGGTACGGCAGAAGTGGGATAGGGGGGTGTGCTGGTGTGGAGGGAGGGGATGAAACTGGACTGTTTCCCTCCTCAGCATTCAATATATTTACCTTGATGTTGCAAGAAGAACCACGTTTAGATGAGAGACTGTTATGGGACTATTAATTAGAATATTAATTCTATTTAATATATAGCTTAGTAATGATTGCCTAACATCTGCTTTTTGCTATGTCTAAGGATATGTATTCATTTAGAAACAGAGGAAATATGACAAATGCCAAATTGTGCTATTTCTTTATGTATTGCATTAAGAGTATTTTGTTTTTTCTGCTGTTAAATTTAGCTATTGTATATTCTATCTTATTTATCCAGTTGAAGCAGAGACAGAGCATGTTTGTCCATTTGTTCAGAGAGATGAGTATCATGTTGATGCTCATGCATACAACTAAGAGGAGTTCAGAATGTTCCTTTCAATTTGTTGGGCAAAGTATGTTATCTGAGACATAATCAGTACATTCATCCATATTAATAACAATGAAAAATATTCAATCTGGCCTAAAAAGGAACAAATTTAAATAAAAAGATTTTGTAGAGATTGTAATTATAATGAAAGCTTAACAATAATAACTGCATGAGCTATGCTGCATTGTTGTCCTTGGTTGAAAAAAAACCTGTTTTTTCATCATTTGTTTTCAGAGGCAGATTTTGAAAATGTAGACATTATTTGAACTTATAACCATTCTAACTTCTGTAACTTATCCCTAAACGTGTTTGACTATAGCACATTTTTCCATCTTAATCTGGGGTGTTCCTGATTTGCTATGAATGCAAGCAAACCTCTGAGGTCCCTTGGCCAAACTGAACCTTAGGACAAATAAGTTAAATGTCACTGAGCTCTTCTGGGCTCAACAGCAACGTCCATTTTCATTTATTTGTACAAGGAGTATAAGGAAAGGTTGTTGTTGATTCAAAATCCTTGCCTGACTGCATGAGGCACTATAGAAATATACTACCAACTCTAAAGGTCTGGATGATGTCAGCAGGCTGTAATGGATATCCTTTCCTGAATATCCTGTCAGCTATTAAATGCACATTTTGCCTTTTCATTCTGATCTCTTACATTTGTGGTTTTTAAAAGGTTTCCTCCACTGAGGACTGGTCCTATACCAGCAATTTTTCTCTCCATCGACAACACCATGAAAATGGCAATGATGAGATGCTCCAACAGATTGGACATCATTTCAAGCTTCCTCAGAGCACAGACCCCATAAAGAAGTTCAAAGATACGATTTACCTCACTCAGGTAATAGCCATGTCTTAGATATAAAGCAGCTGTTAATACTTGTTCCATTAGATACTGCCAGCAGTTAAAACTGGGCCTATCCTGTTAGATAGTGTTCAGTCATACTGAAAGTTTCTGCACTGAAGCATTGGAGAGTCCAGTTTAATTTGGAACTAGCTTGTCTCTTGTTTATTGGAGAGAGACTCCAATTTTCATCATAGAAGGGTTGGAATACTGCTCAGGGAATTTCCCAGAAACTGGCTCAATTGGGAGAATGTCTGGCTGCACATGTTACCTTGGTCCCTGTTATGTATTATTGATACTGATATTTTAGATAAATTTTTTTTCAAATCAGTGGGGTGTGCTTTGCTCTTCATCTGTAGTAGTTTACCTCATGCTTCTTTCTTTCTTTCTGATTTCTATGTGACTCCTAAATGATGTTAAATGACTTTTTAATGCTACTAGGCAAGTTTGAAGTGCTGTTACTTTCTATCGTGTTCCAGGAATTTCTGGAACACTCTTGATGGGAATGTACATTCACTAACTTATTAATGTTGGAGAGCTGCTGTCAGCAGTCTTATATAAAAACAAAACAGCTGGAGAACTTTAGGTACTGATGAGAAGAGAACAAGAATAGGTGATGCTGTGAAATGGAAAACGGGTCTAAAACTTGTGCAAAAAAACCTGAATCAAAAAGCCGTGAGAGTTTCTTCAGGGTTAAGTCTGTCAGGGCCTTATTAACAGCTTAAACAATTTAAGAATACGAAAATAAGGACAGCAAAAAGGATAAGGAGAGTAAACTTGGCTCTAGTGGTTAACTAGAAGTGCTATCTTTGCCTTTTGAGCTGTCCTAAAGACTTTTTCCTTTATTTTGAGACTTTCTTTTAATATCTCCCTAGCCTAGACATATACTTTGTGAAGAAAATAGCAGGCTGTTTGGATTCTATTGAGAACTTGGCCAATGAGAATTTCTGAAAAGTGTTTTTTGAAGACAAAGTGGGGAAGGAGAGAAGAAGTAGGAGTGCAGGTGAAAAAAAGTTGCTCTTTCAATGCACAATTTTGACTGTATACTGGGAACGTGTCTTACGTGTTCTGAGTATAGGGATGTGGACATCCTAGAAATGTATACTGGAGGTAGTGCAGCATAAAGTTATTTTGCAATTCTTGGGGGTTTTATTTATATTATTTAAAAAAAGAAATTCAAATTGATTTTTCTTTCCCTTGTCTTTCGTTTGCCTTTCAAAGACACTGTTGCCCAGTGATCTTCACTGGATGGGAGGCAGGAAGTGGTCCTCCCTCAGCATTTCTCTAAAGATGCTGCTTGTAAAGCTGTTGGGAGGTGCAGGGAATAGATCTCATTCCAGCAGAGCCCTCCTGCACTGCAGGTGTATATCTTGAAGATTCAAGTTTGAAGTTATGTGCCGTTGCTGTGAAGTCTGTGTCCTATGTTAATATATACACACGTGCTTTGAAAGGAAAGTGAAATACAAAATGCAATAAACCAAACAATATTTTTTTTTATGTGTGTGTTTGTTGACCAAGGTGATGCAGGCTCAGTGTATAAAGACAGAGACTGAATTCTATCGCTTTAGTCAAAGTGAAATAATCAAGGGAGAAGGACACACAATGGGAGCTCTGTACTGGCAACTCAATGACATTTGGCAGGCACCTTCATGGGCTTCCTTGGGTAAGTTTTGTGACAGTCTGGTAAAAAGCACCAACTGTCAGTCTTGTTTTGTTTTCCTCATCTGGAAGTATCAAAATAAGAAGTAGGGTTCTGCTTTCTGGCTTGGACAACTTTGCCAACTTTGAACATGTTTCCTTCCATCCTTTAGAAATGCTTTCCAAAAAAGTGTTTTTCAGGATCATCCTAATAGTCTGTGGAAGTTGAAGGGGGTAAAGAACGAAGCAATTCCTTTCCTATGGAAGTTTTGCTGCTTAAGTTCAGATTTAGCAGCCACCACCTCTTACCCTTATTTTAGCAAGGTTTAGTTTAGAGAAGTTAAAATGATATGTAACTCCTCATTTCTTAAAAATATTTTTTTTTCCATTTAAGCAGTATTCTCATTTCTCCCAATGAAAAAATATCATTGAATCCAGACAAAGTTGCATATTAGGAAGCAGCGATGCTTGAGATTTGAGGGCACAACACCCTTGTGGGGTAAACTTTCAAGTAGCCTTGCTTTTCTTATGTGAAGCTGGACTTTCCAGAAACTGTGTGATATATCATCCAGGATTTCCAGGGAAATATTGAATTGTTTGCAAGCTTAATTCTTCTAAAATTAGAAAGATTAATTCTTCTAAAATTGGAAACTTTTAAGAAATTCTGTTCCTGTCCTAGGAATTGCTGATTATATTTATTGGCTCAACTGTACAGGTGTGTGTATGTACCACCCTGAGTGAGAATGGACAAGAGAGGGTGCTGGCAGGAGAGGAGGGGAAGAAGCAGCAGCCATGTATAATTCTACTTTCCATAATCCCAACAAATTTGATTGATTTTATTCCCCCTGTCCCCCCCACCATGGTAAAATGATTGAAACCCCTCCCTTCAGTAGGCAGTAGTGCACTGTCAAAAAGAGCCCTACAAAACTGTTCTGAAGAGGATGAGATGTAGTCTGTAAAGGCTGGCCATCTAGAGTTCTTCTGTAGTCAGCTGGGGGAGAGATGGTTATCTCCAGAGTGTGATTCATTGTGTCCTTAGCTGTCTAATTAGTGGGCTGAATTATCTCCTGCATGCTGAATTTGATTTTCGTAGAACTTCATGACACCTCTCACCCAGCAGAGCTTCTGAGAAGCTCTTTATAGGAGAAGATGACTACTTGAGATTTGGTGTCTTAACAGTGTCAGGTGAGGTGAATCACTCCTTGTGACTAAATATCCTGCTAATAAGCTGTTTATGCACATGACCTCTCTATATATTATATATAATTTTTCCTGCTAGATCACAAAAATGCAGTAATTGGACATATAAAGAGAAAAGTCACTTAGGCAGTAAGAAATAGGGGAGGAATGTGTGGGTATGAGCCAAGTGGCGCGCTTTGTGTTGCATCACTTAGGCAGTAAGAAATAGGGGAGGAATATGTGGGTATGAGCCAAGTGGCTGCGTTTTGTGTTGCGAACATTTTTATTTTTTTTTCAGAAGTCACTTTGAAATGGAGAAGCTGTTCTGTGGCAGCTGTGTAGGACTTGGGTCGATTCTGTTTCAATTTTAGTTATTTTTCACATATTCTGTTTTTGAAAGTATTTCTTTAAGAATTTCATGTGTGAAGAAATATGAGTCAACTAGAAAGAGCTAAGAGTTACTGGGAAATTCTTGATCTGTTCTTAGAATAAAATGCCATTTTGGCCTTACTTTATAAAAAAATAATTAGCCTACCCTATCCTCCCCCTCTTTCTCTGAGAGATGTTTGTCCCTCTGCCTTTTTCTTTTTGTTTTTTGGTTTTTTTTTCTCCTTTATTTATCCAAGCAGAGTAACTGCAACCAACAAAGGGAAACAAACCAGTAGAAGAAACAGGCTATTTTATTTAAATGTGAAGGCAGAGGTTAAACTATAATGCTCATCTTTCTGGACTTTCTAGACTTGCATTAGGAAATGGAATATCCCAATGTTCATTTTTATGATTCTAGCAATGGCTGATGCGCTTAGGCTTTAAGTGCCTCAAGAGAAAGAAATGTTTGGAAAAACGAGCCTTTGTAAAGACAGGTGTATTGATAGATGAAGTGATCGTGGAGACCATAAATGCCTTTTTAAGTACAGAGCTGATGTCATTGTAGAAAATATATCAAATTCTTGAATTATTCATGTGTTGTTGAAGTTAGTTTACAGAAAAGAAGCTCAGCAAAGATACAGCTGTCCCTTTGTTTTGTTCTATTCCCTCAGTGGAATGAGGAAAGGTTTAATATTCATTTAATTAGGCAGTGTGGTAGAGGGATTTTTGAAATGCTAATGGCTGAAATTATGCAAAACTTCAGAGAAATTAGTTTTATTTGCACTTCAAAAACACGTTTCTGCATCTTGTTAGATGGCACAGTGGTATCACCAATGAGTGCTTCTTATTTAAATCTGTTATTTAAAACACCCATGGAGGGGCTTATGTAATTTCCCGTACAACGTGGAAGTGTTTCCTCATGAAGTGGGGAGGGAAAAAGGTAGCAAATGTTTCTTCATTTCATTTACCTTTAAGATGTTTGCTTGGGATTGAATGAAAAGAACAGCACAGCACTCCTGTGGTAGTACCTCTGCCTTCAGTTCAGAACTAAACAGCTTTTACCACAACTGGGTTTTGCCTGTTAGTGCCAGTTGTGCCATGCTGCCTGCTTCAGCATCTCTGCAGTGTGTTTTGGTGAAGAGCACCGTGATGCACACGGCTGTTCACCTCACTCCCACACAAGTGCCACCTTGAGGTACCCAACTCGGTTGTCATGAGATTCCCTCGAACAGATAACTGGTTTTTATTGCAGGTTCAGTATTTAGAGCCCCTGGTGAGCTGAAACCACAGGCTATTGTGGGATATAATAGATCTAAATTCAAGAGAGTGAGGTGAGGAAAGACTAGCAGCATGTTTCTCAGGTTGCCTTTAATGGTGTGAAGTGATTAATTTAAAATCTGTTCCAGGGAGAACTGTTTGTTCTCGCTCCCGCTAGCAGTGTGGAAGGCTTCAGGGGAGAGTCAGAAAAAAGGGTATTGGGGTCTCATTACAAACCCAATTTTAGCTTCCTATTCTGAAGTTTTATACTGCAGAGAATGCAGGCCCCATGTTATTAACAGAAAAAAATGGGAAATTCTTTAAGAATCAAAAAGTTAAAAATTGCATTTCTTTAAGAGTTCATTTAAACGTGGGGGGAGGAGGAGGGAACCACCCCAAGGCTGTTTTAAATAACTTCTGACTGTTGCCTTTGGGCTTGCATGTCTGTAACAGGAAAGTTTAAGCACAGAGATTTCTCACAATAGCTACCTGATCTCCAGATTTCTTACATCCATTTTTGGGATAGGGGGAGTATTTTATATGAACTCGGCTATTTTTAAATCAAGAAACGTGACTCTAGTCTTAAAGAAATCAAGACAACAGATGAGCTGAAGAATGTGGCTTTTTTTTTTATCATTGAACTTCAGTTTTCTGTGCTGTCTGAAGTTACTTTGACAATCGCATTATCAAGATCCTGTTGCTGGAAAAGTTATCTTTGATACAAGGTAAGCAGACTAGTGATGTTTGCAAACATTCTGGAACAAGAGCTGTCAAAGTTGAGCCCTAGGAGGAGTTTTGAAATCACACTTTTAAGCCTGTGATTTGTTTGCTTTTGTTTGTTGGTTGGGGTTTTTGGTTTGTTTGTGTTTCCCTCTTAGTCTGAGTTGTTTTCTCCACTGTACAGGTTGCTTAAGGATCTCTGTATCTGCTGCTTAGGTGGCAAACTCTCTCTCTTTCCCTCCGGTGACCACCGCAGTGTGGTTATATAAACCAGTTGGAAATCAAGGCACAGCAGAAATTGAGGGTAGGGCCCATTCGAAGAGAAATGGGAGTTTATATTACACTCAATAACAAAACCAGCTCTACTTCAATTGCGTTATTAATTTGCATATTTAAGACAGTTGAAGCCTACATTTTCACCTTGTAAATTAAGCTGAGGAAAAAAATCCAAGTCAGCCGGCACTGAAAGCTCAGCCCGTGCTGGGTAACTTGTCTGGGCTCGTGGTGGGCTCTGTCTGAGGCCTGCAGTGACAATTGAAATTCCTGAGGGTCTTGTGGCAGTCCTGAGGGCTTCAGAGAGTTCAGCCCCTCCCAAAGCCTGAGGTCAGGTGCAGGCCCATTTCCCATAAAAGGCCCATTGCTTTTATTTTTTGGATCAGATGCTGCTCCACAGTTTCCTCTGTTTCAGATAATCCGTCCCCAATACAAATCTCAAGTTTCAAGACCCTGAAAAGTAATTTGTTAGCACTCCTTGGTTTTGGCAGATTTGTCCTTTAGACACCACTGTTTTCTGCCAGGAGTTGTCCTTGGAATGCAAGAACATGGCTTCGTTCATACACTGAACAATGCCAAAATGCTGTGTTTCATCAGTTTATCATCAGTTTGCTTTGAAGAAACTCCACAGGCTCTTCTGAATTTTTTGTTCAGACTTCATCTCTCCAGTTTGCTTCAGTGCTATTAACTTGATTGCCAGTGGTGTTTTGTTGGCAACAACCTGATCTTATGGCGCAGTTGAATTTTGTATGGGTTTTCCAGTAGATATTAGCTTTTCTTGTCTGTTCTCCAAGCTTGCTGGTTGTGATCTTGCTGTCCACAAAGTTCATTCATGTCTATGTTGAGTGCAGGCAGAGCATGTTCAGGTCTGCCTGTGAAAGCCACAAAAACACTCTTTAAAGACTACATCACTCTGGATGAAGTCCTTAATTATGAGATGTTTGAAAGAGCTAAGAGCTTTGTATAAGCACCAAAACACAGACAGGTAATTAGTTACAACAAAAAGATATCACTGGAAATAATCCAAGGCTTAAAAACCTGTTGTATAAAACAAAGAGCCTGAAACAGGAATGAAACCTTCTGCTTCACTCTCTTGAGACCCCACCTGAAGTACTGTGACCAGCTCTGGAGTCCGCAGCACAGGAAAGACATGGATCTGCTGGAGTGTGTCCAGAGGAAGGTCACAAAAGTGATCTCAGGGGGCTGGAACACCTCTCCTACGAGGACAGGCTGAGAGAGTTGAGGTTGTTCAGCTGGAGAAGAGAAGGCTCCGGAGAGACCTTATTGTGGCCTTTCAGTAGCTGAAGGGGCCTACAGGAAAGATGGGGACAAACTTCTTAGCAGGGCCTGTAGAGATAGGACAAGGGGTAGCGGTTTTAAACTGAAAGAGGGCAGATTCAGACTGGATATAATGAAGAAATTTTTTACAATGAGGGTGGTGAAACACTGGGGCAGGTTGCCCAGAGACAGGGTAGATGCTCCATCCCTGGAGACATTCCAGGTCAGGTTGAACGGGGCTTTGAGCAACCTGATCTAGTTGAAGATGTCTCTGCTCGTTGCAGGGGGCAAGGGAGGGCCGCTAAATGACTTTCAAAGGTTCCTTCCAACCAAAACTATTCTATGACACAACCTTTGATGGCTTTTCCAGTTTGTTAATGGCAGACTTTCAAAGTATTAGATGTAATGAGGTACAGCTTTCCATTAAAGAAGCAAAGCAAACTGGTTGGCACATCTACATCATGTATACTAACTCCCATAAAGTGTTGTCTACATCTTGGCAAATTCTTTTTGCATAACTCAGAGCTGTCTTTGGTTTGAGAACTTGAGGTTTTTTATCTTCATTGCTATTGATGTTCCTCTAAGGAAGAACTGAAAGAGCAGGACTGGAAAAGGTGAAGAGAGCACTTTGTATAAGCACCAGAAGTTAGACTGTTGTCCCCTTACAGTGGTGGTAGTTTGTGGCAATGCCACCAATGCCAGCCTGTTTGTCTGGATTCTCAACAACATAGATGCTCCAGCTGCTAGCTTAATGTGTAGTTAACTGTGTCATTTTTCTTAATGTCACTTGTGTTTAAGGCTTTCTTCAACTGAATAACAGCATAACAATGACAGGACCAACACTTAAAAAATGTGACCTTTTAAATAAGCTCAAAGAAAAGCTTGAAAGAGTGTCAAATTGCTTCCAGAGCAGTCTGGAAGAGAACAAGAATAACATCAGTCATTCTCTGCACTTGATAGAGATGAAAAAGGGTGAAGGGAGAAATTGTAGTGCCGTAGCAGGACCAGAGAGAACAAGGGGTTATGTGTCAAGGCAATCCTGGACTCAATCTGAATCTTCCTTCCTTTTGACCTTTTTCAGAATACGGTGGTAAGTGGAAACTGCTTCATTATTTTGCCCAGAACTTCTTTGCACCGCTGCTGCCCGTGGCCTACGAAGACAAAGGTGTGTTGTACATTTATGGTGTCTCAGATCTTCATGTGGACCACAAGCTGACTTTGAGGGTAAGTGACACCTCTCTCACCACTTTGTATCCCTCCCACAAAAATGTGAGAAGCTGAAATGAGCACTTCTTCATATAGACAAGCTTCACTGAGTCCATGCTCCAACACAATGAGGTGCAATTTTGTCTTTAATCTTCTAAGGGGCAACACTGTCCTTTATTATAGTGGTATGTACTGTTTCACAGAAGAAGGAATTAATTGTCTTGCCTGTGGGTGTAGGCCTGAAATTAACTATTCTGTTGAAATCTTAAAGGGACTGATGGTTAAATAGAACGAAGTGTGAAAAATGGTACCTTGCTACTTGACAAAACCATTCCCTGGGTGTTAGAACTAGATTAACTAAGTATGTTGGGGGGGAAAGGATCACAGAATCACATGGGGTTGGAAGGGAGCTCTGGAGATTATCTGGTCCAACCCCCCTGCCAAAGCAGGTCCACCCAGAGCAGGTTGCACAGGAACGTGTCCAGGTGGGGTTTGGAATATCTCCAGAGAAGGAGACTCCGCCACCTCCCTGGGCAGCCTCTTCCAGGGCTCTGCCACCCTCAAAGTGAAGAAGTTCCTCCTCATGTTTAGGTGGAACTTCTTATATTCAAGTTTGTGCCTATTTTCTCTTGTCCTATCCCTGGGCACCATTGAAAAAAGACTGGTCCTGTCCTCTTGACACCCTCCCTTTAAGTATTTATGACCATTGATCAGATCCCCCCCTCAACCTTCTCTTCTCCAGACTAAAAAGACCCAAGTCCCTCAGCCTTATTTTGTAAGAGAGATGCTCCAGGCCCCTCATCATCTTTGTAGCCCTAGGATTGTACCATTGCTGACCAGTACTCAAACTACCCTGCTTTGGGAAAAAGAACCAGATTATTTTCTGAAATATCAACAGAAATTTATGTGTACTTTAATGATAAGGTCACCTGTGCAATGTCACTGTTTTACAATTGATGCCTTCACTGTTTTCTGATAATGCTGTAGAAACTGATAGGATTTCTTCGGTGCTCTTTGGGCTCCTGAGTTGTCCTCTAAAACACAGTCTTGTCTTTCTTTGTTACATTTTGTTTCTGTTAATCATATGGCAACCAGATCCCAAATGAATTTGGGGGCCATTTTGCTCTACGACATGCAATTCCTGACATAAAGGGCATCCCATGTCAAAAAACTGGGAAGGATGGAAAAATAGACCTAGAGACTTGGAATGAGTCAGTTCCTAGTTCACTGCTGTCTGGTGGGCTGCCATGAATTTTCACATTTATAAGGTTACTTATACATAATAATATGTAGTATAGAAAATGTTTGCAGTTTCTGGATAGTCAGTACTTAGAGTAGGACTGCACTTAATTAAATTGTTTATTTCTGGTCTGAATTATTGTAATAGGCTTAAATTCAGATTTTCTGATAACGTCAGAGAAGCATTGGCAGTAGGGTAGTTCTGATGAATACTGTATTTCACAATTTTAGAAAATCTGGAACTTAAAACTTTTGAAAGGAGTTAAGGTTTGTTCCTGACTGCAGTCCCCTGGTAACCCTGTTAAGGTCAAAAATAACGTAAAATTTATGAAGAATGCTGTAATTCTCATTAAGTGCCTGTTCTCCAAATTATGCCTTGGGGTTGTGTGTTTTGTTGTTGGGGTTTTTTGGGTTTTTATGTTGTGTTTTGTTTTGTTTTAACATATGGGGGTGTTTGCAATACATGTGTGATCTCTGGGAATGTCTTTTACTATATTAATATAACTTCCATAATCCCTTTTAAAATGATGCATCTTGCTTCTGTGATTGTGCAGGAGCTCTAGATTACCCAGTTGGGTTACATCAGATAACTCTGAGTAATCTCAAGAAAATCCTTTGTTTGTCTATTTTTAATCAGGGAGGGGAGGAAAAAGAATCAACAAATTAGTCGCTTACTAATTCCATTTCTCAGCACTCCCTTGGCAGGATTTGGCACACACACACACGCCCCCCCCCCTTCTCTCAAGGAGCCTGGAGAAAACAAAAAGCCTTGCAGATCAAGAACAGTAATAGATCCAGACTGTTTGAAACAGACTTCTTCTTAGGTTTATATAATGATCTAACTATTATGCCATATTGATTGTTAAGGTCTTTGTGGAGTTTCTTGCTAGGTAGAAATCAGCTGGTACTGTCAGGAGAACATCTCTTGCAATGAGCAATCTGAAACCCAGGATGCTGGGCTGATTTCACAGATGTAACTTTTCTGCTAAGCTTTGTGCTCTCTCAACGTGCTCAATAGGTCGTTGTCCACTCCTGGAGTTCTTTGGAGCCAGTGTGCACCCTTGCCAAGGACGGTGTGACCGTTAAAGCACAAAGCGCTGTCCCAATCTACAAGGAATCCATAAATGACCTTCTGGAAAGATGCAGAAATTGCACCAGGAAAAGCTGCGTTATTACTTTCTGTCTTGTGGGAGAAGGTGGGCTCCAGAGTCCTACGAACCATCACTTCCTTTCATCACTAAAGGATGCTGAGGGATTACAGAAGTCCCAGCTTAGTGTAAGCATCAGTCATGCTAAATTACTGTATTTTGTTTTGCTAATCTTACTGGTTTGAGTTGTTTGCCTGCTATCCGGTGTCTAATTCCACTGAATGGTCTTTCTCCTTAGCTGTTGCAATTCTAGCTTCCATGCTGAGTTCAAAATCAGATTTTTTTTTTTTTTTTTTTTTTTTGGTGCCACTATATGCATATTTGAGTAAGACTTGTGGTTTGGTTTTGGGGCTTTTTTTGTGGCATTTTTTTTTGTTTGGGTTTTGTTGTAAATAACAAAGTCTCCATTTCATTTGTTTTGACTGTCTTTCACCTGGCTGCATCACCATTGCTCCTTTCATTCTTTTTGGCCCCAGATAGCAAATGGCAAGCGTTGAGGCTGTCAGTACTCAGGTGATGGTACTTCAGTTGAGTGTGGAGTGTGTGACTGTCAGCAGAATTTCCTCTTGAAGTGCTCAAGCTGCCAGAGCAGTGTACCATTGCTAACATGCAATATTGCACGCTCCTTTCCTCCTCCTGCAAATCCCTGCCCTCCAGCTACGGGTTCTAATTTGAATAATAGTGTTTATTTCTTAATATCTGGCAAGTGTGTCAGTCTTCTGAACAGGCACAGAAAGCATCAGTGTTGTATAACATTCTCATTTAGTCCATTTGCTGCTTTTCCCTAGATTTCTTCTGCTCCTGGCAAGTGTGCTCTGTGTATAGAGATCAAGCATGCCCTGTGTGTGTGTGTGTGTCTGTGTGTGTACACACACATTTTGTTGAGCCTCGCTTCTTAACATGTAAATCTTATTGCAAAATTCTTAATCAGCAAATTGGCAGGATGGGGACCCCTGCGTTCTCACATTTGGCTTCCAAACTGCAGCTTTGCTCTTTGGAGCTAAACTAAACAAGGGGGGAATAGAGATCTTTAATCTCTTTGAATCTGGACCAGCATAATTGCTTTACACAAAAAACTGGGCCAGATTTTCCCCTCTTATCTCTTTCACGGCAGCATGGCCTGCCCTCCTGAGTATACAAAGGAAACAGATCAGCCTGGTTTTATTTTATTTTTTTTTTCAGCCGGTGGCACAATCTGGAGTCTGAGTCATGCTGGGTTTTTTTGTGGATGACATCATCAATAATAAAAGCTCTGTAACTGGAGCATCGTTGGGAAATTTCACTCCTTTTTCCCATGGCTGTGTTGTCTCTGCAGTACTAATAAGGAAGCTAGCAAGGATAAATGCAAAGTGGTTATTTTAAGAAAGCATGCAGCTGTGATTTAAAAAATTACTCTGTTTTGTTAGAAGCTGGTGCTTCCACACATAGTTACTAATAAACTAACTAGGCTTTCAAATACATTGCTAATCAAAGCACTGCTCTTCATGGCATTGCTTTTAAAATACATGAAGACTTTTGTGTTCTTCAGAAAGCACAAACTGTAAAGGATGTACGTGTTTTCTTAAAAATGAATAGTGGTGTTTTTCTTTTAAGCAGGACATGATTTCTGCATTTAACGTAATCTGTCTGCTTTTGATAGTTATTTGGTATTTGGAAATGATGTGGCATAATATTTCATGATGGTGAATGCTGCATGAAAATGCATCCTGGTTGTTCTTTTAAGTGTCTCTGAGATTATCTACTGATAGAACTTAATATAAAACATTATACCTTGTTCTGATATTTCACAGCGTGGCTGCCTTCTAAATGTAGTGTACTATGTACAAGTCAGATTACCATTTATTCAGTTATTTTTCATAAGAAGATGGTAGAATGATAATACTTCATGGCATTTTATCACAATCTGTAGTCCTCTGTAGGAAGGCTATATTTTGCATGATATTTACATATGAATCCTGTTGGTTCAACCTTTTGTTCCAGAAGAGAATGGTAATTTTGATCGAATGTGGTTGTTCAGTCTGCTTTATTGACATGCAGGTCTTTCCCAGTTGGAGTGTAACTGGGTTCTTCTTTAACATTTTCTTTTATTCATTCAGTTGGAGTGTAACTGGGTTCTTCTTTAACACGTACATTTTATTTTATTCATTTATTTATTTATTTTATTTCTCTTCCAGGCCTCTGTATCCCAACAAGATGATGTTTATATATTTGTTCTTCAGACCACTGCGATTGCTCCTTTTGTTTCTCTGGATGTAGGGAGTATAAAAGGCAGATTTAGTGATAATGGTTTCCTCATGACTGAAAAGAAGAAAGTGGTTGTGTTTTATCCTTGGGAACCTACCAGTGTTGAAGAACTAGAAAAGTCACTAACCTTGACCTCTCTGGTGGACGTTGTCTGAGGATACTTCATTTCCTTCTAGAGAAGGAGTGAAAAAATGAGAAGAATTTGACTGAAGTCGAAGTGACGTACGATTTGAGCTGACTGGAGAGCATTCTGTCTGTTCCTGTCGTGTATGAATTTTAACTACTGGTTCAATGTAAAGATACCAAGAGCAAAGCTTGCATATCATGTATGTGGTGTATTGAAAGTAAGGCTTTCTTGGGTAACGAGAAAAATAATCCCATTTATAAAATAGCAGGGGTGAGCGGGTACAAGAGAGCTAGTCTGAGTTCTCCACACGAGGTTGGAGTTGGGAATCCATCCTAAGAGGCAACACAAATCTGTGCCTCCAGACTATGGTTGTAAAAATCCCTATTTTTTCCAGTTTCGCTATGCCACAAGTGGAAATTCATCACAGGGTAACGGCAAAGCGTGCTGGGGGCAAGGGAGAGGGGCAGGGAGTGAAGCTGGGACCACCTCCACAGGTGTGCTCCACTTGGAGATGTTTGCTCTGTCTACACCCAAATGGGGACAGCGCTTGTCCTACCCTTTCATGTAGGTGGCTGTCACTCCATGGGGATCCTGTCAGCCTCCTGCAAGGTAGGCTTACAAATAGACATGAAACCTGGGCTCTCCAGTCAGACACCAGGAGATTTGTTCCCCCTTCTGCAAGGGGAATTGAGCACGAGACTTGTTTTCTTCTTTCTTTTCGTGCAACATGAGTGATCACCTTGAGAGCTCTGCATCCAGCTTTGACTGTTCCCAGATTGCTGCAGGTGCAGTCACAAACCTTCCCTGTTGTGTGGGATCCTGCGTAATGAGGTGTGATATGAGATGTGCCTGGCTGTGGGGGAAAGGAACGGGGAGAAGAGACAACTGAAGGTGAAAAGAGAAAGGAGGCAATACAGAGAAGAAACGGTCATGTGAGAAGACCACAGAGTTAGAAGTGACCTCTGCTTCTCCAGTAGACGCATGGTGTGGGAGCTGCTGGTCTCAGACAATGCTGCCCAGCTCTTCTGTTACCTCCTGCCATTCCTCATGAGCGGCCCCGTGCTCCACACCCATCCTCCTCTTTCCAACAAAGGAGAACCTCAACATCTTAATTTTGCTTCTTTGTGCATGGGTTCTCCATAGAAGATGACACATGATTAGATCTGGTGGCACATTGTGCTCCTTAGCCCATACAAAGTAATGGTGCTTCACCTTCTGTTTCTGAGTAAGTTGTTCTTAAAATGTCTAGGTTTGCCATAGAAATGTTACCTCGCTTTGGCATTTGATACAAAGCCAATCAGTTTGCTTCAGCAGGGGGTACTACTGTAGCCTGTGGAGCTGGAAGCCTGAGTGTTTGGCTGTCAGGAGATTTCAGGCCACCAGTCTGTGCCGTGGTGATTGAAGTACTGGGACCAGTCCTGACCAGCTGGGATCTTGCTGGGGTTCTACAAAGATTCTCTCGCAGACCAAGCAAGTATTAATTTTCTTGCAAAGTATCCAGCAGTATCAGCACTTCACAGTAGGTATTTGAACAATCTCTACTTGTAATGTCCTTCACCGTAAAAGCACCACGTGGGTGATGTTTGTGGGTGGTGCTGGAGGTCTGGAGCACGTGTGGGGAGAGGAGCTGTGTGTTCCATTGCTCAGATAGAGAACTTGGAACTGGGGATTGGTTTTTTTGCAATGATCAGTTTTAATGGGCAAAAAGATGAGTGTATTGGCTGATGCTCGGCAACCTCTGGTGTTTTTTGACTTAGGTGTTAACCAAAACCGATGTAGTCCTGATCAAGAGGAAAAACTTAAAGATGAAAGGGAAATGATAAATGGGAGTTGCTTACAAGTGCTTTATTAGGTCACCGAAAAAACTAACCACACTTGTATAGGAGGGCTTTTCTGATTCAAAACTTGTCCTAGTTGAAAGAAAACATGAAAGCAATCAAAATGTGTATGTCTATGTGACAAATGTTTATAGGTTATATAAAATAGGGAAAATTATAGTCATTAATAAAACTTAACAGTTAGAAAATGCAGACATTGATAAAGGAAATCTACAAGTTATCTGTGAGGCGTCCTGGGCCAACAATACAAGAAAAAACCTTCAGTTTTGTCAGTGTCCTGGAATCGAAGTGGAGTCAAAGCAGCAACAGAGCCAATATAAGGTAAGGATGAAAAAATGTGGAGGAAAGAAAAATCAATGGAATATATATGGAATAAATATGTATAAATATATATATAAAAATATGATTAATAAATATTGCTGCAGTCTATTAGGAAAAGGGCAGGTTGGTTGATGTCCTTCTCTTACCTGGATATAGAAGTGTCTCTTCCAGCAACATCTAGATAGATTTTCAAAATGGCACTTCATAGTGTTAAATAAATAAAACTTTGATGGAATTACTTGTTTCAAAGACAATCAAGAAGAATATCTGAAGGTCGATGGTATTTGTCCTTGGTGCATCTCAGAATATGAAGTTTCAGAGATGTAGAAAAGAGCTTTTGGATTGCTAGAAGCCATAAACCATAAACTTGGATAACTGTGACCTTTGTTTAGCTTGTCACAAATCTTAGGCAAAATCATGAAAGAAATGATGTGGTACATGATCAATAATTGATGAAGTGGGTATGCAACTGATGCCTATCTGCACTGTTACGCAGAAAAACAGTCTTTTACAAAACGTGTTGGGGTTTTGGTGGTGGTTTCTGCTTGTTTTGTTTTGTTTCCTGTTGCTGTCTGCAGTTTCCAGACTGGCATAAAAAAAGTTCAGACAATTTTAAAATTATTGTTAATTTTGAAGGTCAGAAGCTCCCTAAAGAGTGGGTCCATTCTTTCTGACTGGAAAGCTTTAATTCAGTCCTGAGTGCTGTTATGAGAGATTAGGAATGGCTGAAGCCAAATGCTTGCGCTCGAAGCAGAATTTTATGGGGGAGGTTCACTTCCATTATTGTCTTAATATCCTTAATATGTTCTTTTGGTTTCCTGGTGTTGTAGCAGGTATGTATTTATAGATGCTGTTTTCTTCTCTTTCCCCGTGCAGCGGTGGCTGTAACATGTACCTTGGTTAA
Source organism: Calidris pugnax (assembly GCF_001431845.1). Classification (NCBI taxonomy): domain Eukaryota; kingdom Metazoa; phylum Chordata; class Aves; order Charadriiformes; family Scolopacidae; genus Calidris; species Calidris pugnax. Next base: position 3,009,192 of record NW_015090771.1, on the reverse strand, counting down.
GGCTTGTTTCCCCTTAGCGGTGGCTGTAACATGTACCTTGGTTAAGCGTTTCCCCTCGGTACTTTTGCATACTGTGCTGTACTTGGTGACATTGTTCTCCCTTTGTCTCAGATCAGGGCACAGACAGGAAAGCAGCACCAGAGAGATCTTCAAAAACTCCTACGGACACATCCATCCATCTGCAGCCACGTGAGCGCCCTGGCAGCTACTCGGCAGCACCTCTATCACCAGGTGGATCTGATGGGCTGGGGACCAGCAGCAGGAGCACTAGAAAGAGCATTTGGTAAGTGTCACGGTGCTTGTCCTCAGTGTCATTAAGTTATTGGTGGCAGCAGTAGAGCGGAGCGGCCTCATCAGTATTCCTGCAATGTTTTGGTCAAGGGATCACAGAGTTTGCTTGTGCTGATGGCCTTTGTTTGCTTTGGGGCTCCCTCTGGGCTGTTCTCCACCGATGGCCAAAGCAGCAGAGTTCCCCTCAGCAGGAGCCAAGCACAGGACTTGAGAGCAGGTTTTGGAAGAAAGCTGTATGGCACTGGCTCATTCATTGTCCCAAGACTGGTCTCTGGCAGAGATTTGACTCTGAACCCATTCAAGACCTGTAGAGACATTTTGTGCTTTAGAGGGCACCTCTTTATTGGTACTTTCTGCCACACAAGGAAGAGTTATTTTGCTCCAGTTTACTGGAACATGTCCTTGGAAGCTTTTCCAAGTTCTTCTACATCTGTTCCAGGACAGAAGCGTGTATAAATGTATCTAAAGTTCCTCTCTAAGTGTTTGCAGCTGTGAAGCTTTCTCAGTCTTTGTTACCTGCTGCTTGCACACCTTGGGGCCTGGGCAATTTTTCTGCCTTAGAGGCACATCTTCAGTACTTTTAGTTCTATTAGTCCCCTTTGGATTCTGGAGATGTGTAGCAGACACCACTTGAGTGGTAGCAGTGTCACGTGCAGAGGAACAGGCCAGTGAGTTTCTTCTTCTCAGCGAAGGACAGTTTGGTTTTGTAGCTTCCAAGCCAGCCTTTCCATTGTCGGGATTGCAGTTTTCTTTCTTGCCCTCCGAGGGGTAAGTTGAGTCATCCAGGAACTTGTGGTTTGAATGTTTAAGGACATGTTAAGTCTGTTAAGATTTGCCTGTATCGCTTACACTTTCTCTTGCTAGGCCTGGTTCCTCTGCGTGCTGCCTTTATCCTCACACCTGCAAGGAGCCTGACTACCTCCCAGGTGCCATCAGTACAAGAATCAGCAAGCTCTGTACAGGATGACCACCTACTAATACGGAAAAAGGTAAGCAGAAAGAGTAAAGCTGTGTTTTAGCATCTTACTTTGACTGAACTGCTTGAGGTAATAGGAACCACACAAGACAACACGAGTGTTAAGACAGATGGGAAGAGTTGTTCTATTACATGACTCAACTAAAAATCTACTGTTCCTGTTTGAATTAGTGAGAATACTTTAAAATTACTATTTTCCTGTTTTCTAAACAAAGGGGTAAAAAGGAAAAAAAAAAAAAAAGGATCAAAGCCTCTTTTGTTAAATAGACAGAAACTGAGATGCTGCAAGAAAAGAAGCTGCCAGGCTGCCATTGAAAGCACTTGAATACAGAGGGCCTAGGGGAGGTGTCCCACTGTTCATTGCATGATCGCCAGCCTAAGGAACAGCTAGTGTGCAGCATTTGGCTACAGGAAATACAGCCCCAGGTGTCTGCTGGTGGTTTAAAAGCAGAGCTGGTCAGAAATAAGGCTAAAAGGCTAAAATGGACACCCAGGATGCCCTGGTGACCTGCAGGATTGTAGAATCATAGAATGGTTCAGGTTTGAAGGGAGCTTACAGATCATCGAGTTCCAACCCCCCTGCCCTGGGCAGGGACACCTCCCACCAGCCCAGGTTGCTCAAAGCCCCATCCAGCCTGGCCTTGAACCCCTCCAGGGATGGGGACAGTCCCCTGAGCTGTGGTGGAAATTCTGTGGCAGCAGGTGGTGCCTTTGACTCAGCCAGCAGCTCTGCCAAGGCTCCAAAAGGCCCTTCCTTCCCCAGAGTATGAGAGCCTGTTACATTGAAATGCAGAGAACACTGGACACGTACATTAATGGAACAAAACATCCATATGCCTTTGGCACTGCAGGGGTAGGTTATACATACAATAACAGAGAGAAAGAATGGCATTTTTACTATTATGCATCTTGTTTTTCTGGAAGTAATTAACCTACTCAGTAATTCAGCTGGATATAAAATTATTTCACAAAGTTTTTTTTCATTACTCATTGTTTAATTCATTACAGCAAATACTGGCTCTAAATGTGACCTTTCTCAAGGTTTACCTTGATTCATTTTCTCAGGCGTGACACCCAGGTTCCTGAAGACTGAGCTGAGCCAAGAACAGCACCGTCAATTTTTATCTATTTTCGTGTCAAGAAAATCAGCTACAAGTGAGTGATAAAGGTACAGTGCTGCTCCTTGCTTTTTTATCATGAAATCTGGTATCTATTCTTGCTAGTGCCAACATCTGCAACATTTACACTCACCATCTCAGAATTAACATGCAAAAGAAGAAATGCTGCTCAGGAACACAGTTATTTGAGGACTTTCTAGAGAGCCCAAAGAAGAATTGTCTCTTCAGAGTTTTGCTGAGACACGAAATAGTTGGTTTCAGTGTAAATGATTCTCTGCTGCCTTAATTATGAGAACAGAACTAAAAGAGACCATGAATCAGTCTTTGGTTCTGAAGCACAGACAAGGCACAGCTGCTCAGCAGTAGCTGATGTTCCTGGTCTCCCACCATAAAAGATACTTCATCTTAAGACGGGTGACTTGCAACCCTTTTATTTATTTTAGTGCTTGGAAAGCACTTTGTATCAATACCTTAATCTTTAATAACTCTACTTGAAAGATATGTAGAAAGTACAAGTGAAGACGAGATTTCATTTTGGGTTTTTATTATAAAAGTAAAGTAAAATAAAAATAGGCATTTAAAAAGCACATTTTTTAAAAGGAACAGATATAAAAAAAATATTTACAAATAGAAGAATACCAAACTTGAATTTTTTTTTTGAATAAGAGGCACCAAAGTTAAGTTTAAATACATTATTTGAAATATACAAGATTTTTTTTTTTACGATTCTCTTTTCTCTCTGAATTGTCATTGTGATTAATGATTTTTCTTTGCCAGCTACTTTATGAGTTTTTTTCATGCAACTGTGCTGCAAAAATTATGAAGAGAGCAGCTAGACACAGTCTCCTTTGATTGCTCTGCGTGCCTTACCTCTTTGTATTGAGTTAGTTGTTTTTTGAATAAGAGGCACCAAAGTTAAGTTTAAATACATTATTTGAAATATACAAGATTTTTTTTTTTACGATTCTCTTTTCTCTCTGAATTGTTTTTGTGATTAATGATTTTTCTTGGCCAGATAGTTTATGAGTTTTTTTCCTGCAACTGTGCTGCAAAAAGTATGAAGAGAGCAGCTAGACACAGTCTCTTTTGATTGCTCTGCGTGCCTTACCTCTTTGTATTGAGTTAGTTGGTATCATGCATTAACAAGGAGTGACGACTTGTCATCTGTCACAGAAAATGTATTGAGTTAGTTGGTATCATGCATTAACGAGTGACGTAACGAGTGACGACTTGTCATCTGTCACAGAAAGTCCTTGCAAACCAGAAAGGCTCCGTCAGTCCTTCGCGGTGTCCAGCGCTGTGTATTACTGCAGCAGCAGACCCCGCTGATTATGTATGGCTTGTAAATGAATACAATTAAACCTACTTGAAGGAAGCGATGGTTAGGAGTCGCGTGCTGAAGTTGCTGTTTGTTCAGGTTGTGTGTGGTTCCTCCAGCAGATGCTTTCGGTTGTGAATTCACTTCCCTCTGGCCAGGATGACTCCGATGTGATTTGAAATGTCAGGTTTGTTGCGTGTTGCTAATGGGCCATGGCTAGTTGGCTACGGAACTGCTTTGCGCTGAACTCTCGTGTCCGCAGCCCAGGGTCATTTTGGCGAGTGTTACTGAGGACTTGCTGTTCAGAGAGTCTGAGTAAGTGAAGCTCAGCTTGCGGAAGGAGGTCTCCACGCCGCTGTCGCACATGCTTTCGTTGTCTGCAAATTTGCTGTTATAAAGCTCGCCTGAGGAAGAGAGAAAAGGGAAATACATTATCGTTTGTGTTGCTGCAGTAATGTTGCTTTCAGAAAAGTCTAAGGAATGCAAACCGATAGGTTAAAGCTCTTCTGTGAGAAAATATCTATAGTTATTATAATACAAAAAGCTGTGCTGGATGTTTTCAGTTGACCAAAGCACGTGATCTGATGTGCTGCTGGCAGAGATCAGCTTGGAGCTTGGATGGGATGAGAAGCCTGGTGCTCTGCTGTCACTGCTCTAGTCAGGACTCTGCCCGAGCGTGGTAGTAGCTGGGTAAAAGGCTCTCAGATTCCTAGATTGTGCACAAGTACACAGCTCCAGGATGAGGCTCCTAAGACTTTCTCATGTTATTTCACTTACAGATTTATTTTTGAGACAAATACTTGAATAATTTTCATCTAGTAAGAAGGCTGAAATATGAAGGAGTCAGCTGTCATCTATGCAAGATCCACAAAAGGAGTGCCTGGCTGCAAGAGAACAGTATCTGAGTTGAAGGTATGGTGTGGTCAGCATAGTGGAGTTCAGTATTGTTTTTCTAAAAAAAGCATCATAACATAAATTTGTGATACAGTCCATTTATGTTGCAAAGCAGCAGAACCCTTCCTACCCTTCAAGATTAATCTGAAGAGGCAATATGTGTATAAGCCCATTTTCAGATAGGTGTGAATGTGCCATGACTGAACAAACACTTTTTGTATAGAGAGTAAACTGGCAAGGTCAGACCAGGATGGAGTTACTGTGGGGTTTCTTTTTTCTTTTCAGAAGTAGCTACAGTTGAACAAACACTTTTTGTATAGAGAGTAAACTGGCAAGGTCAGACCAGGATGGAGTTACTGTGGGGTTTCTTTTTTCTTTTCAGAAATAGCTACAGTATTTTCACATAGGGTGTAAGCTTCCACATCAGGGTGTTGGCAGCAGTACTGGTGTTTGAACAGGGCATCAGGAAAAAACAAAGGGTTTTGTTACTTGACACGGCCAGGCAGCGACTAAACATCCCTGATGACTTACTGCCTTCTCACAACCGCTGGTTTTCCGTTGCTGGAGTCCCTTGCCCAAAAATGCCATGGGACCTCCATCATTGAAGGTGCTCAAAACTCAACTGAACATGACATGGGCAACCTCATGCAATGTTAGACTTGCCCTGCTCTGAGGCAGCAGCTGGACAGCATCAACTGCCAGAGGTCCCTTGTAACTTAAGCCCCTCCATCATTGAAGGTGCTCAAAACTCAACTGCCGGAGGTCCCTTGTAACTTAAGCTATCCCTGATTTCTCTGCCTAGAGAACACTGGGCCATTTGGAGTGCCACATGCTACGGAACGAAAAATATAATACCAAAATATTACTGAGAAGTTTATGAACCCAAACCATTTTTGTTTATCCAGAAATGGGAGGGTTGGGGGTTGCAAAAAAAAAAGGCCCTCAAAAGATAATGGCACTTGTACAGGCCTGGGAGATCATGGCCCAGTTTATCTTTTGAAACTTATCCCCAGTACATCCAAGGAATGACATGCATAAGTGGCAGATGCCTGGTTTCAGAAATGGAGGCCGTATAATCAATACTGCAATGCAGGGCTACTGATTCTAATGGTCCATTTTCCCTCTCTTCTAGGCACAGCAAAAGTCTACAAGAAGAAAGTTGTGCTGCAGTGAAATATTCCTGAAACAGGTGAGCAGCCTGGGCATTGTGTGTAAGAAACCATCCAACCTATCAGCAGTCTAAGGTGGAGAGGGTGGGGGTGAGAGAATAGAAAAAACTTCTTAAATGCAGCTCTAGATGTTTTGCTGTCAATTTTACCTGTCTCTCCAGTTGCAAAAGTGGGCTGTAATGATGACGGAAGAGCTTTTGCTGTCTTGTCCTCCAGGTGAGACGGGCTTGGTGAGACGGACAGTGCTTTCTGAATGATTTCAATGGCTTCTGTGTGACCCATCTCTCTCAAAGCAGCAATCAACTCTTGAACTGTACCACCAGAAACCTAAGAGAGAAGACACCAGATGCTTACTGTCATCCAGGTTGCCTAAAACTGAAGGGCTGCACTGTCCACCGTGCAGGAGGACGAGGTTCTCTACATGTCTGAGTGTTCTTTTTAACTTGTTACAGCCACATTACCTCGTAGTTATCTAGCAGAGTTTTTGATGGGGAAGGGCTCAACCTGAAGGCATTATTAAGTATGCCAAGACCCAGTTTTTGTGCTAGAGTGGACCAATTTTTGCTTGGATCGGGCAGTTCCAATAGTTTGTAAAGCTGTGTCTTGGAACTCTCATTCAGCTGTCTCAGATGTCCTGGGGAATAGAGAAATATGTTAGTTTTATTATTTATACAAATCGTGCACCAGTTCATTTCTAAGCAGAAACAGAACCAAATTAAAGAGTATTTTAGTGTCCATCAATCCCAGTGTGCACTAATGTATGGCTATAACAATGAACATGTACTCCTTTGTGTCCTTGTCACCCACCTCCTGACAGAACCATGCAAATTTGATGAGTGAGTGGGTGGGAGAGTACTTTTTTCCCTCCCCATTTCAGTTACAAGCTATTTCAGGGCAGTGTCTTGTGCAAGTACACTTTCGTACTCAATTACTGAAGGGATCTTGTCAAGTCTTTTTTGTAGATGTTACCTTGTGTCAGTACATCCTCCGAAACCACTGCTGACTCGTAGGGTTTGCCATTTAATATGTCGTAGACCTAAGAGAATATATTAAAGTCAGTATTTAGCAGAAACCTCGTTAGTGTGTGTTATTTTGACAAGTCTCAGTAGCACTGTGTAAAGCCCTAAATTCCAGCTGTATTTTTTTCTGACTAAAGATACTGTAGAAGACCTGTGCAAAGCTTAAGGGAGAAATCTGGAGAAATTAATCTCCCTTGCCCTTTTGCTGTGTCATCTGGCAACTGTTTTCAAAATATGGAGACAGCCTTTGCAGTAGCAGTGGCTCAGTGAGGAGTTACTGCCTGTCTGCAGCTAGTCATTTCAAACAAAGCCTGGGTTAGATTTTCACCTAAGGCTAGATTTTCACCACTCCCCAGCTCCACAGGGTTAGAGATGCTGAGTGCTTGTACCCTACGCTCACACCAAACCAACTGCACACCATCAGCTACTAGAACCTGGACCATGCAGCCTAGTCACGGTTTGGGTAGGACAGAAGAGTGTATTTTCCCTGTACACAAAGCCTGCAATTTTGAAGAACGTGGAGCAAAGAAACCCACTAAAGGGTGTTTCTGAACATGGGCCTTCAAACACCAGCTGCCCGAACAGCTAAATACTTTCCCACCTGTGCAGACTGCAGTGCAACTATTTCAAGAAGTGCCTGGTAATTCCTCTCAGCAGAAGTAGTCTGTTAAGTGGAGCTTTCTTCCAATGCTATTTCATGGCATTTAATTTTTGATGGCAAATTAGTAGGTTGTCACCATTGGAATGACTGGATGCAGTGAAAAGAGCTGGCAGAGAGAGCTGAACTACCACTTATTATTAAAAAAACAAAAGAAAAAACCAGACCACGTACCTCAGAGTTGGCTGCCATATCCAGTGGTGTCGTTCCAGGCACAATCCCTTCATCTTCATCATCTTTCACATCGTCTACATCAAACAACGGCTCAAAGTTTTCAACATGAGGATTTGCACCTGGAAAATTAGTGTGCAAAAAAACTCCTAAAAAAAGGCTTCAAGTTGCTTTTCAACAGTATTTAAAATATGTATTCTGAGCTCTGAATGGAAAATCTGCTAATTTAGCTACTTGAGCGAAATTACATTTTATACCAAGTCAGGAAATCTTTTTTTATCAACTGAAGTTAAATGCTGTCACATCTCTGTATAATGCTATGCTCTGTTATAAAGAGGGAAAAAATGACCAGCGGAGTGTTAGGGGCCACAGAAAGAGCTATGACTGTGTCAGCTGCTGCTCTGCTGCTTTTCATAGCGTCAGAGAAACTGGGGCTGTTACTGAAAGACCAAGCACACAGCCAGAGCACTGGGAGGCCTGGATTTCTGTTTCAAAGGAGAAATATCAGGTCTAAATACAATTGGAAAAATGTTCCAATAAATATTTAAAACTAGCTCTTCCACACTGATGTGAAAAAGGAGTCACTAACAAGTTCATGCTTCAGTGACCTATTTTTTTTTTTGTTTTTAAAGCAGTCCAGCACTTATCCCAGCTATGTAACCAGGTCTCTTCTCTCCTCCTTCAGCTATAAAAAACTACAAAAGAAATACTCAAAACACTTCCAAGAGCACTTGGGATTTTCTTGCCTAACAGAATTTGCGTTTTTAGCCATTAGATGGTGCTAAAGAGTAGAACAGCACTGAAAGTGGGACTTCCCTGAGGAAAAACAAACCTCCATGCTTTTAACATCTGATTTCTTCTGCTCATTAAACAAGTTCACTGGCACATTCCTTTCTGCTTGCAGCCTTCTAACCTGAAACGTCACCGTGAAAGAAAATTCTCCAGCAAATATCTATTTTCATACCTGCTGCTTTGAGAACTGCTGCCAGTTTAGTAGAGCCCCTTCCAGCTGCTATGTGAAGAGGCGTTGTCCCGTCGTATGTAGTGCTGTCCACATCTGCATCACCCTAAGGAAAAAGGACAAAAGGAAAAGTGCTACTTGTCTATACAATACAGCTGCAGAGACTCATATCTGCATAAACCAAGGAAAGCTACCACGGCCAGCTGTGCACCCGTAGGATTAAGAACACTAGGATCAAAGTGTTAAAGAGATGAGACAGATGTTTGTAGATATACACAACTGTGTCTCTACGCACATTCCACTTCGCACAGATGAAGTGATTAACTTGTTCACCAGCAGGTTCATTGGCTGCTGGGATTACTTGGTGCCAATTAAACACGGCATATGCACTCAGGTCAGGGTCACAAACTGTAAATTCCTCAGCCTGGGCAAAAGGGTCACCAGCAGTGCTGAACAAGTAATAATGAGTCACATTAGCGATAATTTTGCCATTATACCAATATAAGTAATCAAGTCAATAAACAAGAAAACCCCCTTTCTTCATTTCCTCTGAAGCACTTGAGGATTTTCAAGAGTTTTTAAATACGTAAGTGAAAAGACCTGGGAGAAAGACATTGTGCCCTTACCTCAAGCAAGAGGCAGCCTGCCAAAGGGATGTTCTCTTGTTCTACAGCTAAATGCAGTGCAGTTCGTCCAGATTTTTGTTCCTGAGCGTTGACATTAACTCCAGCAGCAATGAGCTGTTTGAGGCAGGACATGCTATTTGCCATCACCACCATGTGAATTGCACTGAGACCTACACAAAACAAAACCCATCCACCGCGTGCATTAATATTTGAAAAATACAGAAATGTCAGAATAATTGAGTTATGAAGTGGCCATATCTGTGAGAATTGTAAAATGAGTGAGAGTTACTGTAGTTGTCTGAGCAGAAGGGACTTATTCTGCCTGCTTGTACATTAAAATATGGTGTTAAAAAAAAAATGTTCTTTGTGCATAAATTGGAACTGGTTGTGTTCTTGTGTGAGACAAAGCCATGCATAAAAAAATACTCAGGAGATTACAAGGTGACACAGACTGCAGGAACTAAAGAGCTCACCTACAGCATCTCTGCCTCAAAAGAGAGCAACCTTAAGAAGATCTGCATCTTGGTCCTAAACAAGTAGGTTCCCTGCACTGCCCCCATCTGCTACTGAACATCTCTTCTAGAAACAGTCTGGGGAATAATTAGTATATTTTAGTATCACCTCCTGTAAGGTCACACTGCCCTGTCACCTCAAGATGACCGGCACCAGCTAACAAAAGAGAATTAATAAAAGAGCAAACCAACCCCTCTCTCTGAGGAGCTTTTTTTGATTCCCATAATGACATTGTTAGGTCAGACATTTTACAATCTACCAGAGCAGGAGTACTAAGTTTGAATGACCTATGCCACTGAAAAATGGGAGAATCGTGTCTTTGTGGTTATTTTATAGGCTTTACTTCTGTACTGTTACAAAGTACCAGATATAAAGCTTGACACTGGCCCAGGAACTATTTTTGAGGGGATTTCATTCACTAGAGAGGAGGAAACATTTTCTTCTGGGGGGATTTTTTTTTAAAAACAGTGTTTGCATGAGGTATCTCAGGAGGAACACACTGCTGGAAGGTTTGTGAGATTAAAAAGAATATACAGTAACAATAATTCAAATCCATACTGTGTCATGAGGCATTACCAATCTTGTCTGTGTAACCAGAGAACCTGCATGTACCTGTGACTGCAGGCACATAAAAGCCAAGGACAGCATGTGCAAAATGGGGAAAGATGCTATTTCCAAGGTCTGTATCTACCTGTGCAAAAACACTGTCTTGGTAGGAATTGAGGTGTGCTTGTCTGGTGTAAAAGTGTAAAATACAGCCAGTATCTTTCCATACCTTCACCATTGGAAAGGTCAACCATGGGAGAAATCTTCTTATGCTTGAGGAGTAGACTCAAAATCTTGTCGTCTCCTTCAGTAGCAGCTAAATGTAAGACAGAATTACCATGGCGATCCAGAAGGCTGACATCTGCTCCAGCCTTCAGCAGGTCTTCTACCACCTCTGCCTGCTTTGTGATTACTGCCAGGTGCAAGGGGGTCTAGAAGGGACAGAAATAAGCCGTGAGAAGAAAAGCAACAGCTACATCACTTCTACAGAAATCTCTTAAACCCAGACAAGCTCCCGGTGCGAGAAGATGTTACTCCACTTCAAAGCTAAGAGAAATCAAAAGCTTGCTTATTTTTTTTTTCTACTGTACTGTGTACTTTTTTTTTCTACTGTATACTGCAAATGGGGTTTCTACTTGCTGGAAATAAAAGCTGCCTGCAGGGCAGTGTCAGCAGTTGGACTTTGGGAGGAACAAAGATGTTGCCTACTCTATAAGCCAGGGCACTGACCTGGCTATTTGAACGTTGTGGTGCAAGGGATGCAGGAAATGGGGTAATCCCTGTGCCCCCCAGACACTGTCACCCTGCTTCCAGCTGCCCCACAACCAAGTTCATGCCACAGGGGGAGCCTGCACTTCCCAGGGCCTGCTCAAACCTGCTCTTGGCACTGAACTGTGCTCTAATTTTCCTCCTGAATAGGGGGTTTGCAGCCATGGACTTAGGATTTCCTTATCCCCCAAAATGACTCTGCGCAGAAAAGATGAAAATCTGGCTGTTCTGTGCATTTGTCAGAGTGCAGAACAACTGTGCATTTACACAGCGTGCGTCCAACTGCCTGATTCTATTTGCACCATCTCCATTTCTAGGCAAAGACACCTGCAGCACCGAGAGGCTCTCAGGCCCAGAGCTTTTCGGTATTTCCAAAGCTCAGTTGCACGCTGCATTCTTGACAGTCTTGCCAGGGAACAGTATCATGTAGAACGTGCTCAAAAATGTATGTATTTAAACAGTAAGCATTCTAGTAAGGTTTGGGAAATCATATTTCCAACACTAAAAGAATCTAAAAATTGCGTAAGATTCCACCTCCATATCATTATCCTTATATTAACAGAAGACTATAAAAAAAGACTAATTCCAGCTCTGTACAATACGATTGTGTTTGTCGATATATTCATCAACATATTTGCAATTGATTACTGAATCTATAGGGTAAACATCCAGTTCAGCTTGCAGAATACCTGTACAGATGGAAAATTCTAGCCCAAGCCTACACTCCCTCCCACCACTGGCTTAAGGTTTCAGGCAAAATTAGGAGGAGCTGTAGAGGTCCTGGTAGGTAAGAGATTTATTTCTTGTGTGGAGCACAGCTTTGCTTCCTGGTCCCGTTAAGCAGAGGGCACAGAAAATTCAATTCAGAATCTTCTGCTTGCTTTCATCAACCTCCACATTTCAAACTTGCTTTACATAAGCATAAAAATGAAATGTGAAAGAACAAAAAAGTCAAAATAAACCCTCTGGGATTACCTGTGTAGAATAAAATCCTGCCTTTACTGTTCACAGCAGAAGAAATGACACAAATGTCAGAGTTCTGCCGTGTAACATCCAGCTGGTTACCTTTGGGACAACCAAATGGTGCACACAGTTGAAAAGAGGTTCTTTTCCAGGCAGGTTTCCACAGCTCTTTTTAAAGCCTCTCTGAGTTACAATACAAAAACCTCAGAGTCTGTCACGGGTGAAGCTGAGGAGATAGAATTGTGCCTGAGAGTTCTTTTCCTACTAGGTAAAAGATGGGCTTTTTTTCTTTTGCTATAATGTGAATCTTGAAATGAAAGGGGGATTTTGGTGCTCATGTGATGGGCACAAATGCCATTTGGGCTACAGGAAGGGCATAGGTTGTTACAGCTTCAGATAACTGCTGACGCTGCTACTGACTCATGATCCCAAGGTATCCTATGTTAGAAAGGTCAGAAGAGTCCAGAGTTGGCACACTGTAATCCACACTGAAGCTTTAGTAACAGAGAAACCAAATAATGAAGACATAAGCTGAAGGATTTCCTATTTATGACCTGTTCTACAATTAACCCATGGAGACATCAACATCAAAGAGAGTCATGAACTAAAAACCAGTGAAAACAGACTTTTGCTCCTCAACCGTTCTTACAACACCTCATTGTGGTTCTCAACCTGTTTGGGTTCGTTACAGTCTGATCTGGGCTCATTCCAACCAACAGAAGAAAAATAAGAGGGTGGTAAATTCTGTAATTTCTCTTCTGCTGGCTGAACAATCAACAACACTTATCCCACCACAACAGCCTACCTGATAAAGGTCGTTTCTCATGTTAATGATGTCATTATAATTCAAATCAGGTATCACTTCCAAGAGGTTTTTCACCAGCTCAGCATGAAGGTGGATGATTGCTAAATGAAGGACACTGAAACAAATAAAAAACAGATTAACAAATATGTTCAAATATATTTTAAATTTGTTCAGGTTTTGCTGTACATCTGATTGAATTCTAACTGATTAAACACTTGACTATTAGAGGTCATGATTTCAGCACTGAATATCAGCACCTAAAATGAATCCCAACATTAAAAAAAGGTAGTCAGAAGGTAACTGTGTGTAGCCCTTCAATCACAAAAGCAGACTCAGGATGGCTTTTGCTGGTCTCAAGCATAACTTTACTACTAGCCTAATAACACAAACTTTGTAGCACAAAATTATTGTTTCAGAACTTGTTTGAAATCCCCAGATTCTTTGCCACTATGTTTCTTTTCATGTTTTGAATTATGCAGCAGAGGAACACCTCTTACTGTCAAACCTTCCTGCAGAATTTCCACCAGCCTCTCTGCCACCAAAGCAGATTTTCCCTTGGGGGTTTCCCCATATCTGTGGGTTTTTCTTTTCTTCATTTTCAAACAGAAAGATGACTAAGGACTTTGGCCTGGTGACTAAGAGCCACAGGATTTGCAGCAGTGGCCAGAGACATCATGCCAAAGCAAAAACCTGTTGACATTTCATCACTTTGACTAGGTTAATGCAATGGCCTTTCCCGTGCTCTTCTCCAGAGCCAGGTCCTTCACCACCAGCCAGAGCAGCTGTACTTGCAAAACGATACAGGGAAAAAAACAGGTGGTGAATCCCATCACCCTTTTCCGATGGAGCTGGAGTTGTCTCGTTCCCTTGAGACTTCATTTCTGAGCCATGCCCTTTTGTTTTGAAACAAACCTTGCCAAGCTCTCCCTTAACAGATGCTGCCCCACTTCTAGACTCAAATTTAAGCATATTGCAGCCGACACACAATATCAACATAGGACATGTGGTGTGTTTGTTACGCTGCTCCAGAAATACCTGAATACACTCAAATCTACACTTCCATCAGGAAAATAAAAAGAAGTTCCTTGCCATTGGGGGCTTACAGTCAGTCCTCTTGAAATTGAGACTGAGAGCATTCAAAACCAGAAGATATTTTAAAAAGGGAAAAAAAACCCAAACTCACCCTCTAAAGGCGTTACTGGTTCAGGACACTGCCACGGGCAGTACCATGGCCATGTTTCCCTCCTTCAACATCCCTGTGCTGTTCTAACAGTCCCACCACTACTGTAAAATACCTGTTCCTCTGCCTTCTGGTAGATGCTGCTTATTATGCTCTATCATGCTGACATTTTATTTCCAAATCTCACTTCAGAAACAAATTTGCTCTTCTTCTGCCTTTAGTTCTCTTTCCTGTAGCAAGTATTTTAATTTTACCCTGTCGCTACATGTGATGCTGGAAAGAGATGCTGGCTAAACTGTGAAAGGGCAGGCAATTCCATTTCTTAAACAGCCCTACATCCAAAAAATGCATTTCCACACCGCTGTGAATGCAAACTGCTATAACACCATCAGGCTTCTGGAGAGCGCTGGTCCTGGTATAAACACAGTAACAGCTGCTGTTACTGAGTGCCCACTGCAAATATACACTAATCACAGATTAACATATTTTGTCTCAAAGCCATAAAACACAACACAGGATCCCATTAAAGATATTATCATTCCCTACATACTACTTTGATGAAAAATGAGCAAAATTTTTGACAATAACGTTTCTTTAAAGGCTGAAGCAAAAAATTTTATAGTTTTTTGCCATATGATTTGAATGATTAAATTGAAAATTAGAGAAATTGATTTATGAATTTTGAATTTTTTTACTTTTTATTTAAACAGCTTCTGCAAGAGAGCTGAAAGAGAGTCACCAAAATTTTGTTTTTTAAAAAAAATCTGCAGAGCAGTTTGGATGTATTACGTGCTCACAGACTAAATCCATTCCAGGAGAAAGGCAGTATGAGCTTAAGTCTCACATATTCGCAGGTACTTCTTGATCCAGGAAGAAAACAACTACTTACCATCATTCTGAAAAGTATTTTGACTTTGTTGAAATGCCCTGTGAGTCCAAATCTGAGGGACACCGGATTGATATTTAAATGCAGGTCCCACGTGCTCAATACTCCTCTACTGTTCCTCTGCCTTCTGGTAGATGCTGCTTATTATGCTCTATCATGCTGACATTTTATTTCCAAATCTCACTTCAGAAACAAATTTGCTCTTCTTCTGCCTTTAGTTCTCTTTCCTGTAGCAAGTATTTTAATTTTACCCTGTCCCTACATGTGATGCTGGAAAGAGATGCTGGCTAAACTGTGAAAGGGCAGGCAATTCCATTTCTTAAACAGCCCTACATCCAAAAAATGCATTTCCACACCGCTGTGAATGCAAACTGCTGTAACACCATCAGGCTTCTGGAGAGCGCTGGTCCTGGTATAAACACAGTAACAGCTGCTGTTACTGAGGGCCCACTGCAAATATACACTAATCACAGATTAACATATTTTGTCTTAAAGGCATAAAACACAACACAGGATCCCATTAAAGGTATTATCATTCCCTACATACTAATTTGATGAAAAATGAGCAAAATTGTTGACAGTAACGTTTCTTTAAAGGCTGAAGCAAAAAATTTTATAGTTTTTTGCCATATGATTTGAATGATTAAATTGAAAATTAGAGAAATTGATTTATGAATTTTGAATTTTTTTACTTTTTATTTAAACAGCTTCTGCAAGAGAGCTGAAAGAGAGTCACCAAAATTTTGTTTTTTAAAAAAAATCTGCAGAGCAGTTTGGATGTATTACGTGCTCACAGACTAAATCCATTCCAGGAGAAAGGCAGTATGAGCTTAAGTCTCACATATTCGCAGGTACTTCTTGATCCAGGAAGAAAACAACTACTTACCATCATTCTGAAAAGCATTTTGACTTTGTTGAAATGCCCTGAGAGTCCAAATCTGAGGGACACCGTATTGATATTTAAATGCAGGTCCCATGTGCTCAATACTCCTCTACACCATGCTTTTTTTTTTTATTTAAAACACAGAAGCTGTATTGTCCAAAGTGCGAGCAGATTTTGTTGCTAGCTCCTGCCTCGTACATATTGCTGCTTCCTCCAAGCAGACATTAGGCTGCCAACTGGAAAGCAAAGCAGTAAAGTAGCTATCTCTGATTTTGCGGTCTTTAGCGTATGCTGTTTATCAGTCATCTGAGACCTATTTTCACTGAAAGTGGAGTGAAAGCAGTAGCCTCTCACAGAGTAATCAAATGGCAGGACAACACGTCTCAGTCACTTGTAATTTTCCATCTAGCTGGACACCTTAAGGCTTCTGTGGCTTCTATTGTACAAAATACTGCAATTTAAGGAAATGTAAATGTTTGCGCAGGGCCAGCTAAAAAGTGAGGATGTGATAATGTCACTTGCTTACTCAAGAGACATTATCTTTGCATGCATTCAAAGCCACTTCCACTGAATTTGCTTTTAAATAACTAGTAATCATTAGTTCCTCACTGTATTTTACTCTCCAAGTCCCACCGAGCCTGCATTGCTGTAGAGGAACAAAACTGCTCCTGCTCATATTACTGAAGGACTGATCAGCAAGTGCTGGCAGCCAAGTCTGCCACAAACACCTGTACGACCTCTTGGAAGACAACAGCACAGTAGAGATGTCAGCAAGAGCAAAATGTTGTCCTCTGGGAAGAACTTGGTGACAGTGGGAGAACTGTTTCTCCGTCTCCCAGTGCATCTGCAACTTAAAGCTTCCTATGAAAGACTTCAGGGCTTGCATGGAATAAAAAGCAGGGCACTGTCCACCAGCACAAGCTGAGGATCCCCAACAACCGTGTGCCATGATGCAAACATCGCACCTCATGTTCCGTCAAGATTTTAAGTAAAAAAAGGCAAACGAACTCACAAGAAGCTCAACATGCCCTCAATGACCAGATTACTGTCTGACAGGTACTAGGATCAATGGATTTTGTGGTGTGAGTGACCTTTCTGCAAATGCAACAAAAATGTCTAAGCTGCAGCTGTACCTATCCCAAACAGCACAAAGAAGAACACTATTTGTTTGACAAGAGCAGTGCTGCAATGCATGATTGGGACCCACAGGGGACAGAACAAACTGACTACACCATTCTGCCATCAAAAACATGACAAGAGGCCAACTTACTTGTCTCCATTGTCATCCTGGACAGCAGTGAGATGGCGCTGAACAGCCAACAGCATCTTCACATCTCCAGTTACAGCATAATCAAAGAGAGCATTGCAGTGACGCTTGGCAAGCTGCATGGCCTTCTCCAGGAACGGACCATCTGCAACAAAGTTTTGTCTTCGTCAGTTTGGTTGTCCTCCTTGCAACAACACCTTCTCTTGGCAGGCATTTGTGCTGCCAAAGAAATACGAAGTGCAGACCACTAAGTATTATGTACTGATTCACTGAGACTGGTTGCTAATTACTCCTGAGAGGTAAGGATAGGGATAACGAGTCTCTTAGAAGAAAAACTAGGTGCATGCTGAACATCCAGGCAGCAGGAACCCTGAGAACAGTCAAACTCTGGAAGCTACCTTTAGTTTGCATGGCACCAAATCAATTGCATTGAAATGTACTTGTGTGTAATGAGGAAAAAGGAGCGGGACCTTGGATTTGCTTAGATACAAGTGGCATCTAAGGCCTTTTGTCCATAGAGCAGTTAAAAGAACCTGCCATGCTGTTCTGAGTAGGTTAGACTTAAGGAAACTGAGGGACAAGAACCCTAAGTGACCTATGAAACACTGCACTCACAGAAAGGCTATGGAATAAATGCAAGGCTTTGTGCCCCCTCTCTGACCCGAACCATGCAGTCTCTCCTGCTTTACAGCAGCAGCACAGAGAGCCTGTTCACCTGTTTAACACATTCCAGTGTTGACAATACTTAATATTTGTAGTATCCTGATTTGAGATTTATAAAACATACAACCACTGAGATTTCAAAAAGCAGAATTTGTCATGGTGGAGGGGGGAAAGGGAGAAAGGGGAGGAAAGAAACTCATTTGTGGAAGAAAGTCACTCTAGCTGCTCTGTCAATATCTTTGTGGTTCTCTATCAGCAAGAAACTAGCGAAAATGAAACAGATGAACTTTCAAACCACAGCTGTCATTCTGGGAAGCATTATCATCTGAAACCAGCCTGTACTTTGAACAGTTTCATGTTTCTACAAAACTTTGTAAGGTTAGAAATTACTAACAGCAAACAAGTATAACAGACTTTGTCATTTAAAGCATACATAGGGAGAGAACACCCAGGATTTCCAGTTACATAAACCTAGGAATTTAGACTGGGTTAGAAGTATATCCCTGATGAACATGAATATATCCCTTCTGTAAGGCTAAGATTTACCCAGCTATTCACGAAGCTTCATGTTCGAGCCAATACATCACTGCAGTTCCTATCCTATATGCTCAGGCTGATACATCTATATTTGCTATTTATCTCTTAACACTAAATAACAGCGTTAAATGGACATTATGTTCAGGATATATATCAGGGTAAAGAGTGCTCATAGAGCCTGTTCTTCTGCATCTATTCCTAATATAATCTGGAGCTTGAAATTGCCTCTTTTCGTGCCATTATAATAGATAATGAAAAGAAACATTCAACTTTCTGCCTACAACGATCCTTACTCAGAAACCAGTTCTACAATTCAGGCCCCTCCTTAGTGGCTGCTAAATGGACATAATTATTTCTTCACATATCAGCAACAGACTTTGCTCTCTAAATCAGTCATGGGATTGATCACAACCAGAACTACAAGCAGCAAGTTCTTCAGCTTTTCTCAGGAGCATCATCAGTTTCTCAGATCACAAGGTGGTACACCTTGGAGCTTTATACAACTACAACCAAGCTACTGCATGACTTGGTTTCCCAAGCTGCAGTTTCTAGTGCTGTTAATTGCAAGTATCACACCATGCTGACACACACCAGATAACGTGCCCTCTCCCTGACCAAGGAGGGAACAACAAAAGTGGCCTGGATCACACTGCACTTGGTAAAAGCCAAGAGAAAAAATTCCATCCTGCTCAATTCCTACCACTACCATGTCTCTCTAGTCACACTGCTGTTTTTTATTTTTATGAGAAGCACAATTACTCAAATTCCTTAAAAGGGTGACCATCAAATCTTTTAAAAAACAATCCAGGAAAAGGAAGTCTAACTGCCTGGGAAAGGGTGACTTGTAGTCTTCCTATATTTTACAATTCTACTGCTAAAACATTTCTATTGACTACTCTTACCTTCCTTCCCTTTTCTTCACCAGTTTGATGTGTAAGACTTTGTAAGAGTGTTATTTTACTGTGTATTTGTCATGTGGGAACACTAGAATTGCAGGGAAGAACCACTGCAACAATCACACCAACATCAACTTACTCATCCATTAAAGCCTATGAAATATGAAAAGCCACGTCAACTGCTGAACTGTATACCATGTACCTTCACTGCCTACAATGCTCCTCATACAGGTTTATCGTGAAGCAGTGTTAAACGTGCCCAGCAGGCTAAGCTACCTCTTCTCCTTGCATGACAAGCAGCAGCTCAGTTGCCCAGTGGCAGTACAAAGGTGGAAGATTATCTACAGAACCATGTATGGGGTGGCACCTTAGATTTGGGGGAATGGAATCCCTTCTCTTTCCTCCAGGAGGCATTATAGGGTTTTGAAAACAGCAAGCAGGCATTTATGGAGTTTCCAGGCCTTTAATAGCAGCTTTGCCCATACTGCAGCTTGATCTACCCTAAATACATTACTTGTTCACTTACCCTGCCACCTGTAGTCTGCTTCATTTACTTCAGTTTTACAGGAAGAAGCATCCTCCTCCTTCTCCTCATTATCTCCAGAGGTTCTGCACTTGTTCCTCTCCATAGTTACCGCTTTCACATCATGTTTCATGTCCCATTTGTCACTTTGTTTATCAGAGCTCTTCCCATCTTGTTCAGCTGTGCTATTCGATAGTCCTTCAAACAAAAATTAGTATCATTAGTGTCCAATGCTGGTTTTTTTTATGCAACTGATAAAGCTCTACTAGCCAAATCCAAATCTTAAAGAACTCAATACAAAAATTTACTTTGACATAGGTGTTATCATTAAACACTCATGAATCATAATACTCCAGATGCCAACGCACATGGACAGTCGTAGTAACGTAACTTGCTCTAAAGTGATGATGTTTTTTTGACAGCCTCTGCTTTAAAGATAAACTTTTATATATAACAATAGATATACCTCCCTTTTTATACTACAAGAATGAAAGTCTGAAGTATTCCCAGGAAAGACAGCAAGTTTAACTACAGGACTTTGGAAATAACTATAGAGTGTTCAACACGTACATTTCAAATTACTTCTCTCTTTTAGGAAGCCAAGAATTCTCTTACTAACTCACCCTTTTCCATTGACTTTTAACTTATTTCTCTGGGCTACTGTGTAGTACCAGACTGTGGCAACACAGGAAGATACCTTTTATCTGGTCTAGTCCTTGTGTCATCTGTAATCAGCATGTTCAAGGAAGCAAAGGGCTGTTGCTCAACACATACACTGAAGGAAGGGTTTTGGTGACTGCTTCTCAGGAATTAGCAGTAAAAGGGAACATGTATGTAGTTTTTAAGGTAGACTTGGAGAGAATTAAAGAAAAGCTGGGCATCATAATCTACACAAATCCCTCTGCTGCTAGAGGATCTAGAAAAGAGACTGATTTTAGGGAAAAAAATAGCCCTCAGCATGCATAGCTAGACCTGCATGATACTTCAGCTGATACCCCTGACAGATGGTCAAACTCAATTCAACTGTTGCAAGAACAACATTTTTACTGTTACCATGTTTCATTCCAGCATTGGACTTTGTTGTGCCAGGGTGGAAATGCATCCCTCCAAAAGCAGAGTATCCATATGAAGGGTAACTGAACCCTAAAGAAAGGGAAAAGATTAAGAATTAATAGAATTACACCCTAAAGCAATGGAAGCACTACCTGGAAGAACACTGAACCTAAAGAACTGAAATATTGTTTTCTACATGCTTTCTGCTTTATTCCATCTGAATAAAATAAAT
Source organism: Calidris pugnax (assembly GCF_001431845.1). Taxonomy (NCBI): domain Eukaryota; kingdom Metazoa; phylum Chordata; class Aves; order Charadriiformes; family Scolopacidae; genus Calidris; species Calidris pugnax. The sequence goes on along the minus strand of NW_015090771.1, from coordinate 2,988,276 downwards.
ATCCCAGACTGAAGGTGAACTGTCCCACCACCCCTTCAAAAATCCAAAGAAATTCCAGATGGCTGGCTGGTGACACTCTGTATCTCAACATCTGCAAGACCACACACATGTAGTATCACTAATATGCTTCATCTAAAACTCAGCTGAGGCTTTACAAGCTATCTCTACGCTTTTGAATCTTTCCGATTACAACAGATTTGTGTTCTGGTGTTACATTACAGATGTGCTGCTAAAAACGCATGTAGTAGTTTGAAAACCACTGCTCTAAAAAAAGGGTTGCAAAGGCATTGTGGTTCAGATGACACTTGGTCAACTACAGGTTTTTAATGCTCTGCTGCAAGAATCAAAGCAATGCTTCTATGATCCTGCATCTCAGATATGCTCTGGCTTCAACACATATAGAACAGTAGAAAAGTTACTAAACACTGTCTCAAATTTTTAATAGTTCTTTGCACTAACACGGTTAATTTGCCAAATTCCTCTGCTGGTCCCAGAAATAATTAAGAACCTGTGTAATTCTGAGCACCCAAGATGGTACTTAGCTGAGCTGTCTCATGAATTTCAGTGTCTTCGAGGCCCTAGGAAGCAACAAAGCCAAGGTATGATGGATTCCTGTCTCAGACTCCCTCAACTAGAATGGCATTATCTGTGATTTAAAACCTTGAGGAAGAGGAAAAAAAAAAAAGATCACCACAAGCCTTATATGCAAGTAGGAAGGCAAAGGAGCTGACGAAATATTTAAAAAACAAGGAGATGCTTGACTGAAATGAGTAACGCTGGTACAAAGACAGGAGAGTCAGGACTTATCTACTTAGAAGACAATGAAATCCTCATCATATTTTAAAAACCAGAATAAAAATCTGTCCTGCTCTCAAAGTAGAACCCGTTCCCCTCTTCACCCAAAACTGCTGCCTTACCAGAGCCAGCACCGCCACCTCCCCCTCCATACATGCCACCACCTCCTGCGCCACTGCCTCCACCATAGCCATCAGAGAAGTTTGGCATGAGCTTCTGTCGCTTCCTTTGCACTTCTTCTTTATCTGGGTGAGAAGGAATAGATGGGGATAAAGAGTCACTCTTACTGGTGGCCATGCACAGAACAGGATGAACATACAGAAAGCATTACTAAAGTTTACTAGTTTATAAAGGAAAATGCAGAGTGCTGTGGAAGAGTCAACTCTCTTCAAGTCAACTTCCAAATAACAGAACAACTTTGTACGTAGGAACAGTGAGAATTCCTGTGAGAAACAAGCTAGTGCCAAGTCCCCAGTCAGACCATCAGCATCACTCAGGCCCGCATGGTCTCTGTCAGTTATGTCAGGTGCCTTGCACTCAGGGTGAGAAACATGCAGAGATGTTTTAAGGGGCTCAGAATTTCCTTCAAAAGTGTCTCATATACTTTGAACCCTAGAAATCAATGGTCCCCGAATTCTTCTATGCTTTAGTCAAGTCATAAACCAGCACAAGTGCCTCAAACCACAAACTTGTTCAAGAAAATTTACTTTGGGGAATATAAGCACAGGCTCTTCCACTAAGCAAACCCACTTCTGAAATGGATCTTTATCAAAGGGTCAGCAAATCACAAGGCACTTTGATTTCCAACAGTGCAGAGCACTTGCAGTGCCCTTCAGACTTTTGTTTAAGGGTAAGGATGGCAAGAAATGGTGAAAACAACATTTGCTTGACATGATTTACTTAAAATATCAGAAAACCCATCAGAATAAAGATGGTTTATTTTCAGGCAGGACATAACACTGTCAAACCATGCTGAGCAGCAGTAGAAAAAAAAGCCTAAATATTTTATAGTGTAAGTACAAAATAATACTTAGCCCCCCTGGAAAGCAATACACAAAGACTTAAAAGAAATATCCCAGTGACTGGGGAAAGTGAAAATGTCATGACAAGAGCTACAAAAATAGGGATACAGGGGTTAAAATCCAGTAGAACTGTTCAGGAAAGAACAAAATATCCTTAGTTCATTAAACAATCTAGCAGTTTTCAACGGCCATATGACAAAAAGAAATTTCATGCACAGGCACATCAGTCACCGCATCAAATGAGGTAGCTGAATACACGCAACAGTACACTGAAAAGTACAAGTGCATTACTTCCAGGCATACATGATCTGTAAGTATGTATACATGCACGCACCAGGCATACTCACACTGACCAGGAGAGAAAACTCTAGAGAGCAATCTAGTCAGAGAAACAAACAAAAAAAATCCATATACACGTGTCTAAGTTTGTGTGAACGCTTGCAGCAACGGGAAAAAAACACTCCCTAAATGGTAATTTCATGATTAGACTGTGTAAAGGATCCGAAAATGCACATAACAACACTGAATTCATTTTAGTCCATTAAGAGGCGCATAAAAGAATTCTGCCTCAAATCTGGCAACTCCATACAACTTGTGCAACAGATTACTGAAATCATTACCAATAAAAAATCCGTGAGCAACTTCGGAGTGTTTTGTGACTGCATGCTTTCTGCTATTTTATTATAATAGATGTACACTAGATTCACTTGGACATCAACCGCCAGCACTCTCTCCTCACCTGTCCTTGGTCCATTGTCACTCACACAAGCATATTTTAGAGATTTTGACAGAGTATTGATTTCAACACACTTCTATATTAGTCACTGAAAACGTGCAAGATCAGCACAAAATAGCGTATGTAACCTGCAGGCAGGTACAGTGTTAAGCAGAAAGACTGTCTTAGTACAATGAAACACCAATTCTGACTTGGGCCTAAAGGCATTTCCATATCATTAGCATTATTGATATTTGAACCCATGAGTGCTGCTGCCATTCATGTCAAACATTTCAAATACAGGCTTTAAAGGCCACAGATCTGTTAGTTAAACTTCTTTTCACTAACAACTTAGGAAGCAGGTGTGATGACAACTATTATACTTCTGCTAAACCACTACCACTTCAACACAAGAGATTGAAACAGCACTCTCCCTGCTCTCACAAGATGTGCTTTGGGCTTTCTTAACTAGTACAGGCAATTGGAAAATCCAAAAACATCAGTAAAATTGTGAGGCGAGATGGAAAAAAGGGAAGAACTGCAAAATAAGTACTTTTTCCACCAGATACCAACCAGTCTTTGGTTTATGGTTTCATCTGAAAGTACTGACAGTAAAATGTCTTGAGATACTATTTTGCAGAAACTCAGAGGAAGAGAGTGCCATCTACTGTGTGGACAGACGTGTGCATATAGGAAACCTGCAGGGACTAAGCCTCACTGGGAACATTGTCATAGATTTACTGCCTACCAGTCCAACAAAAAAACCTACAAACCCATTACAGAGCTACCACTTTTCATATTAGCGCTGCTCAAAACAAGGAGGCAAATATCCTATTTTCTAAAAATAACAACTACTAAAACAATCCCTCATCCAGCAAATCCTATCTTATAAACATTCCTAGGGACCCTGCAGTTTCTGTTTCCAATCTATAAAACAGGTCTAATGAATTACCTTTGATTTCCGGATAGTAGAGAAAAGGCTTTGGTTCGCTTGTTTCTAGATCAGATTTCCGACGCAGTTGTACAAACACAGATGCTGGCTTTGTGATATTGACATCTCGATACTTGGGTGTTTTGAACACAATAGCAAACTGTGAAGGAAACAATGATAAGCACATCTATTGCGGAGCATGGGCTTTGACAACTTTGCTTTTACATTCGTTTTATTTTGTAGGAGTTGGTTCGCAGCTTGGGAGGCAAAAATTCTTAGCAAAAGGCTGCTACAACAATAAATTTCCATTTTAGTTTTCAGTTGCACTTTTGAGTCCTAGAGCCTTTTGGGAAAGACAGAACTGCCATGCAAAGAACCATCACCCATGTTAGTACTGCATGGTTTGTCCCCTCATCATTTAACATCAATGCTGTGGCTTTGTCAGCGACAGCTTTTTATGTATTTGATCCCAGTTTACACTGGTGCATTTTAAAGCAATGGGTCTATTTCCCAATTTCCTTGCACTATCTTCCTAACCTGCCTAGTTACCTAATGTGGGTCTTTAAAGAACAGTTAAGATTGTATTATTAGGAATTAACTAACAAAAGAAGAGGTTAGTATGGGATACAGATGCTTTCACCTAACATACTAATCATAATAGAATCCCAGTTTACAGAGATGAGAAGATCATTAACAGATGACAAATACTCTGTTACCGGGTCTTTAAAGAACAGTTAAGATTGTATTATTAGGAATTAACTAACAAAAGAAGAGGTTAGTATGGGACACAGATGCTTTCACCTAACGTACTAATCTTAATAGAATCCCAGTTTACAGAGATGAGAAGATCATTAACAGATGACAAATGCTGTTACTTACCTGTCTATGTACATCTGTAGGAGAAAAGTCTCCAAAGCCTTCCCACATACCACCATTTTCATCTTCTTCATAGAAACGTATTTGAATATCATCTGCAAAGAGTGAAAAAAACCACTTTTGGGCTGCTTGCATTTGTTTAACCCTTGGCTAAGTTTACTTCAGATAAAATCAACATGGTTATTTTTTGGCTGGATGATAATAATACATGATTTATACATGAATTATCTTTATCTTTTATGAAAACATCATAAATAATCCATTTTTGACATCAATTTTAAATCAGCAACGACTTCACTGACGTTGCTCCCTATTTACTGAGCAGTAAAAGCAGAACTAGATTCACTACCTCTTCCTATTCTAGGGGTATAAAACATTCCAGCGGAGCTTTATTTGGAACAAACATTTAGGGAGGGGAGAACTTGAAGCGTGAAACGTAGAAACCACCCTCTCTCCTCCAACAGTTTCAGTTCAAAAAAACTGCAGCAAAACCTGAAGTGCCACAGTTCAAGTTCCGCTTGCTGCTGGCAGAGCGCCACCCTGGAGCTGCAGCCCAGGGAGGCAGAGAGGGTGCGAGCGAGCGGCCTGTTAGCGGTGATCCCTCACCCCCCAAACACAGCACGGGCCAGAAACCTGTGATTTGGCTTCTGCTCCTCTAAACAAATTTTCTTTCATTCCCTTTGTACTTATTTATTTATATTTTAAGGAGAAGCTGGGGAAATATCACACTAGCATATTCCTTCCCCAGCACTCCTGTGAGGAAAAAACTCGAAAAAGCCTATTGTCTCTTAGGGTGACTGATGGAGGACAGGCTTTTGGAGCAGACAGACTGCTTCCTCCGATCACCACCTGCTAGTCTCAAGACAGTGAACCACCACTTCCAGTCCTGCTGTCCTGCGTGCTCAAGTTCCTTCAGGCAGGAGGTTTCTGAGAGCAATGAGGTCAGGGGAAACCCCGTTCTGGCTGAGGGGAAACCCCACCTCAGGGCTTCCACTGAGTCAGACATTTATTTATTTATTTTGTGCACAAGAGTTATGTTTCATCTCAGCCCTTCTGATAGCAGAGCCTATATACACTACTGAAGAAAAACATTTTTTTCAAAGCCCCTAAAAGCCCCCAAAGTCCCTTCTCTCTTTCCTAAGTGGTAGAAGAACATTTGCAAGAAAGAGAGCTGGAAAAGACCACCTGTAGGAACAGGAAATGCCAATGGCATTTAATAACATGTGCAGGGCTGATTCCAAGCAGGTGAGAACAGGGCACCCGCTCCACTGTGCAATCTACACCTGGGAGCCCAGATACCACCAATAGCTGAAGAGTGCAAAGGATTCCCTCACTCCTGTTTTTTCCCTTTTTAGTTCAGCCCAAATAGTACAACAAACCACACTAACCATGACTTTCCTGTCCAAAACCAAAGCATCCAAATCCACAGCGCCCAATCCTGACACACTCGTAGCCATGAACAGAAATTACCAAAATGAGCCTGTGAGAAGTATGTTTGCACCAAGTCACCTCTACCATTAACATACACGTTAAAATGAAGCTACTAGCAGCAGTGCTGAACACATCCAGCTCCCATTGATGGCTAACAGGGAATGCTCATACCTACTCTTTATAACCAGGAACTTAATAATAAATCAGAAACTTTAGAATAATTCAGAGCAGATGTTAAGTTAATAGAGTTGCCACCCGCAAAAATCCCAGAACATGGGTAAGGGCAGAAATTTGAGAAGAACAAAGATGATCACATTGTCCTCTATGGAGGCAACACAAGCTGAATTTGCTTTGCAACAGGCTATTTTCATTTGTTAATTTTCTGGACTGCTGGCCTGACTTCCAGAAAGGCTGAATGCTTACAAACCCTGCTGCACTATCAGGGCAGGAGAATGCTAAGGCAGCACAGCAGACTTCACATGTGCTCCAGACGAACACCCTGGTGTGCCTCACCATACTCAGGACTCTTACCTTTCTGAACCTTGTCACAGAGAAGGTAAATCTCTTCCCCTCCTGTTACGCACCCTGCTGTTCTGTCCATCCTTACGATTTTTAAGTTGGAGGCATTGGGAGCTTCTATTGAAAGGAAAGATAAAAAAAACCACCTTCATAGTAGTTTTAGATTTCAAAAAAACCCAACCATAACACACAGAAATGCAGCAGAAAGAAAAGCCTCCAATACAGCCTACATAAATTTGTCTATGTTTTTTTAAACATGAATAAATCAACAGTTTTTCATCTGAAAGGCATAATCTTGTTTTGACTGAATGTGAACTATAAAATAAGGCCCTGGCCGTTCCACCACAATTACTGCCCCAGTAAAGCAGCACAGCGGTGCATTGCATCCAGCACTCTACACCAGTTCTAAATTTATGACAAGAGGGCATTATAAAAGAATGTCATTTTTTCCTCCTCAGCATGACACTCTTGAGAGCTGCTCTCCGTGTCTCACTATTTGAATGCAATATGCAATGCTTTACTTTACACTGTGGCTTACTTGAAAGCTCTGTCAGTCCTTGGCCAACATACGGGACTATGACCAAAAAGCCCACCTCCAGGGATCTTAGTGGAGTCATCAACAGATATCTATTGGTCCTCAAGACAGAATTATCATCTGATAAGTAGCTGTGATAGATGGTTCTGCTACCACAAGTTGTGTCTGCTCTGTGGAAGGGTTTGAATGGTTCCAATGGAGAGTATTAGAAAAAACAAAAACCCGAGAAAAATCCATAGTTGGAGACAAATTTTGATGGTCAGATTCAGAAGGATAGGATAACTTTCAATTGCTTTTATATGTATGGCTTGATACATGCTCTACTTCTGTTGATGCTTTGTCCTCCTCCTCCTCCTCGGTTTACAAATACTCTCCATCATTATGCAGGTGTAAGATAGAGTAATGAAAACAAATGGAATCTGTAATTGTTTCTAATGAAAATCAGGATCCCTTAAAGACACTGCTTAGTAAATCACCTCAGCCACCAGATGAGAAGATTGTGTTTTCTCATCCAGAAAATGCAGGTCATGTGTGCCATAAGAACAGCAGACATCATATTTTTTCACTCAGTGAATATATGTAAAATGGCAAAATGGCTGTGCCACATCACTACATCCCCCAATTAACAGCAAACAACAGACTGTATTAGAACGGTTGCATTTAATACCTTTTCATCTAGACTTTGTCCTTAAAAAGTGATGATATAGGCATGACTTGCCCAAAGAAAAAAAATGTTAGTCATTCTGTAATGACTCAGAAAAAGTATCAGGGAACATGGTAAACCACCAATACAGGGAGGAAAACTCAGGCAGCAGAAAGGGTTAAGGTAAGATGAGTAAGTCAAGTCAAAAAGCACAAGGGAAAATATGAAGTGAAAAGAATCATGTAGAAGAAAGACAAATTGCGGGATGTAATAAGTATAAAAAAATACTGACAGGTCTAAAGGAAATGGATTGAGAACTCTGGTTGTGTTAGTCTCCCAGAACAAGGACAAGCAAATGGCCAGTAAAACTGAAAGGTGTCAAATTCTCAACAGGATTGAAGCAAAGTAGTTTTTTCCCTTCACATCTTGTGTGGTAAAGGCTTTGTTATAAAAAGCAACTGGAAACTCTGCAAAGTTCAAGCCCTTCTTACGAATGTAACAAGAATTTACAAAATCCTCGTAATAAAAGTGGCAGGATTAAACATGTTAACAGCAAAACAAAATCTTCCTGTACGGCTTACATCACCATCTATTAAAAAACAGAATGATACCATGTGTACTTGGACAGACATGGGGCCAATTATACATGGGCTACTTACTTGTTATTGATCAAATAACGGGAGAGCAGCAGGGCTACGTGACATGAGTCTACATATAGCAATATCTACATATCATTTTTGTACATACAAAAGCTTGCCCACTATTAAAAAAGTAACTAAAGCCAAATGTACTTACTGCTGTCATATATTGCATCTGAGATAACTGGATCAAGTTTCCTTGTGAAACTACCATTACTGTCAGGGAGAAAAGCTGTAAACATGAGACGCACCACACTGAGATCCATTTCTTTAGTCTGCTGTGCTGCTGCCTGACGAATAATTTCTCTTTCTCGTTCTGGAACCGATAAATAGACAGGAGAATTAACACAAAGGGTAAGGGACCCAAAACAAAACAGAGAGAGCATTTTCCAAACTATCATTCCATTATTATCAAAAGGCACCAATAGTGAGGAAATGTTTTCCTTTTCATTTAGTGTCCATCGGCTTCTCTCTTTTTAAGCAGAGAGAAGAAGCTATTCACAATACACTGCATTCATCTTGCAGTTTGTGCATCAGATGTTATTTAAGATAAGGTATATAATTAAGAGATATACAGAAAATAACTGTTTTCTGCTTTCAATTTATAAAGGTTAAGAAAAGGACAAAGGGCACCACTAAGGACATTTGAATGCCTGGTATCAGAGTGACAAAGAGAAGTTGGCCCTTCTATACAGTGCCTGAAAGCAATGTAGACCACAGGTTTTAGAGGGATATGGGTGAAATGCAGCTGAACGAAATAGCAGTCTCAAAAGAAGGTCTCTAAGTTACTTGAGGATATAATTACTTGCAGCAATAATGCAAAATTACTCTATTTATCAGCTTATTAAACAGGAGAAGAGCAGAGGTGGGTACGGGCAGCTATGGAGGAAGTTGCTCCATTCTCATGTGTATGTTGACAGCAGAGACGCTTTCTTTCAGGTTCCCTAAAACACGGCAACAACACGCCACCTCTTAAAGCACATAGCCATAGGCTGTTTTCCTACCCAAGGTCATTTTTTGGCTAAGAATCTGTGTTTTCAGAAGCTAAACCTGCTTTTAGTATAAGACCTATTAAAACCAGGCCATCATTTCTACATACCAGTTAGTTGTCTGTCTCCACATCCTTCTGCCTGCAGATAGCCAAGTTCAGGATGCACCAGGAGTCCCGGGTTGTATCCCTTTTTGCAAGCATCTATCATGCGTGTTTCCAAAGTTTCAAACACCTTCTTCTTTGTGACATGAAGTATTCCAAGATTTGCAAACCTGTTGAGTTTTGATTGAGGGAAATATTTTCTTAATGCTTTATGCCAAACCTGCAGCAGGCACTGTCTCTCTCTTAGCAGAGGCAGCTACACAACTGAAGGCAGTGCAAGAACTCTATAGCCTTACTTAGGCACTATTCATTCCTGAGGGCAAATGTTCCAGCTAGAAAAATTCAGCCAAGCTTACAAAAAATGTAAAACATGCACCATTACAGGGCAGCAATTGCATGGGTGCCCATGGTGTAAGTAGTAATCTGTAGAAGGTAAAAACAGTGCAACATTTTCCAAAGGCAATGTCTTAAGCAAGGCTCTGGACGTTCAGTAAGACACTTCAGGTATCTATTTCAATGAAAACTTCCATAAGATCTGCTTTTGTAAAAATCTCCTGGCACATTTAAAAATCAATTAGATCTGGAAGTATGAAAACAAGACAATAACTCAATTTTCATGTGGGTCAATTGAGGATAGGAAAGCTGTTTCTAAACATCTGATGAAAAACAAGACAGGTTAGGAAACGAGCCAAACTTTTCAAGATGAAAAGGAGCATTTCAAATAAAGCTATTTAAATTGTTGTGCTTGGTAAAGTTACTGCACTGGGCTTGGACATCAAAAGTTACAGTTTAAAAGAATCTCTCTCTCCCAACCTTCTCAGCTTTTTAAACTTCATCTTCTTCACCAACAAAGACATTCTTGAGATCACAGAACTAAAACTCACAGCCAGCATGAAACCTGATCTAAGCCTGAAAACGTAGACAGGAGCCTCAGCTCCATTTACTGATACAAACAATTATTCTTTTAAATTAAACAAGAACAGACCAACTACAATTTCACTACAACCTGCTTTAAACTTAAAAAGTTTGACTCATTTAGTATTTTCATGTTTATACGTGTCTTGCATTAATTTCAAATTTACGAACCCTAGAAAAGAGCATTTTCTTAATGCTCTTCACTTTATACCTATTGGCAGATTTCAGCAAAAGCAAAATATTGATCAAAATGGTAACAAAAGCTTTTCTTCAGTAATTTTACAGTCCCTTCTCTTTGATCAAAACTACTTAAATTTTAAATAATAAACTTACAATACAAATTTGGATTGTACACCAGGAGATTGAAACTCCATGAAATCTAAATGAAAATTATTTGCTTAAACCTATTTAACTTGCTTAGGGCGAATTCTACAAAGGTAAACAGAAACCCCATTTATTTTTTCTTTTTAAGATACAAACAAAACACAGATCAGAGCGTGAAGACTAGTGCTCCACTTCACTGCCTCTTAGGAGTATTTCTGTATTGGTCTGTACGGTGTTTATACTTGATTCTTTCTCCCGTAGCCCAGCTTTACAAATGAGTCGACAGACTTACCCTACAACCATGTCTTTCGGTCCCGCATTAACTGTGCATACTCCATCTTCACAAAATTTACCCACCAAACTGTGAGCATGTAAGTGGACGTATTTCCCATTAGTAACTAACTGGACAATTACTTTTGCAGGTCCAACATAATTGCAGATCTGTAAATAAATATCAAAAAAATGCACATTGTTTGTTTGTTTTTTTAAAATGGAACAAGTAATGATTCCAGTTGAGTCTTCTCTGTCAGTTAAGTACAATCAAACCTACATAGGAGAAATGTGTAGGCATTTCCTCATGAAATACAAATGACAAACTAACTGTACCAGATCATCACAAAGAACAGCCAACACTTTGTTTTTTTTAAATTAACCTTGACATACAAGTGGCAGAAGTGATCAAAAAAGTTGAAAAATAAAACAAAGCTGAAGGACAGCACCGTGCTGTTTCCCAAATTATCAATCTCAGTTTTACATTCCGGCCAGATACTCCACATTGCTCTCCTTAAATTTCAATTAGTACATTGAATTCACAATAAACATTGTTAAATGTTAAGAAGCATAAAGAAAATGTACATATTTAACAAAATCCCCTGCATTATTTTGCTCAATTTGAAAACAACTTTTAAAAATATTGTTAAATATTATGATTGTTTTTAAATATTTTGGCCTCATTACAATAACTCCTGAAGTAGAGATTTTGAAGTGAATTAATTATATATTTGTAGATATTTTCTTAGTTCAATATACTACACCAACACATATTACCCAGTCCAGTAAATATTTCCCTTCAGTGTACATGAGGATATATGATAAATCCCCACCTAAGATTTTGCAGGACTGGAACTATGATAAACTGGGTGCCTTAGTACGGCCAACTCTGGAGGACTACAAAGCTTTCTCCCCACCCATTTATAGTTTCTAATCACCATACATTGTTTAATAGCTTTTAGAATTGTGATGTCAATTAATGCCTCAAAACCAAACCTAAAATTACTAATAACATACTGTATTGGTAAGTTATTTGCTTTACGTATATTACTTAGAACTTTATTTTCTTTTCTCACAAATAATACTCTTCAAGTCAGTTATCGCTTACGTACCACTTTCAAATTATGCTGAATATTATGCTTTTTAAAAAGCAAACATTACCTTCCCTTCCAATTCACTTAATTAACCCTTTTATCAATGTTGGGTTTTTTCCCTCCTCCTCTAATTTTTCTTCTAATTTGCCCTGGGCAAAGTTCTTTGTATTACAGCACCTTATAGATCTAATCAACCATGGTATTAAAGGATCACGATAAACATTAAAGTGATGAAACAGTGATGAACTGAATACTTAAGGTTATATTGTTGATAAAATGCTGATAACCGGGGATTGCCACAATTTTACCACATTACTAAGTCCTGCTACCTTCCTTCACTCCAGTTAACCCCTCTCTTGAACCCATTCCATCACAGCTGAAACACTCTGCATACATACAACTCGTGCCCTCCCCATCTTCCCATTCACTGCTAAAAGCAAAAAAAATCCCAACTATGAAAAAGCTGTTCCAGGAGGAACAGGTGTGCAAAAGTTCTCTCATTACTCACTGCCTGCCAGTTAACTGTACAATGTGCATTATACAAGTGGCACTTTCTAACATACAAAACATGGGGTACTCGTGCTTCCCTCCTGTTTCCAAATTGGAACCCCTCCTGGACTGAAACAACAACAGAGATGCAGAATAATCACTGCTTCACCATTTCTACCATTTCCCAGCAATGACAAAAGGAAGAGATCCCTATGTAACTTTCACAAAGTAATCTGAAAATAAAAATGATTGTGTTTGGTGCTACATGTCACCACCACTATGACAATTAACTTCTCAAGAGGATGGCTTCAAAAAAAACTATTTTCATTTTATCCCTCACTAAACTAGCCTTTCCCTGCTATAAAGTTCCCAGCACAACTATAGTGTTACATTCATTATGAGTAACACGCATGTTCCAGTATCACACCAGAAAAGTTCAAGACAATCCTTCATCAGCTGTAGAAACCACAGTGAAACTGTAGGTAGGACTGCTGCACGTCAAGGACTTTCCAGCCTCTGAAAGCAGAACATACAAATACAGCCATAACCAGATTGCAATCTCCCCCTCTTACTCAGCTCAGCATGATCTTTGTAGTCTCTCCTCTCAGGGGAAAAACAAAAGAATTCTTAAAACGTAATACCTTATGTAGGTCATAAGGCAAGAAAGGACTATTTTTGTCATTCAGTCTGAAGTCCCATGCTGCAAAAGCTACAGAATGTCCCTGAATTGTTTCCTACCTGTATTTCTTAGAGACAAACTTTCCTACTCGATTTTTAGACATCCAGGTTATGTCGGTGCCCAGCAAAATAGCCTCAGTGACTAAATATCCTTTTGCACAATAAATTAACTCTGAAATAACTTTTCAGTGTTTTTGAATCACTGACACCACGATTTCAGAATACCTTAAAATTTATTCTGGCACTAAGATACACAAATAACTATAATCTTTTACATAAGAACTTGAAAAACACCGTCAAAAGCATGAAAAGATAGAGGGTATTTTACAATGGTGAATATCTACAGATAACTGAGGATTATGGTGTTGACACAAAAATATATATAGTCAACATGAGGGGGAGATCATGTGTGTTCTGCACTGCTCAAAATCAGAGCTGTGGTCTGAAAAAAATAGCAACTGAACTTCAAACTAAAGATAGGAAAGCAAAAAGAAATAAGGAGTTCCTGGGAAGAGCATAGCTGTAATACTTGATTACATCCTGTACTGAAGCAGCATTCAATTTATCTAATCTGATAAAGTTAAAATGCTGCAGGCTCACATTTATCTGCCGTTTCTGTTTGAGAGAGATTTGTCTGAGAGATTAAAAGGACCCTGTGAACTTGAAATTGAGTCAATTTCAAAACAAGAGTTGAAAGTTTTTTCAGTTATTTCACATCCTCCTGCAATCCAGACCCTGCCAATTTTTATAGTTTCTGAAACTTTACAAAAACTTTATAAGAACATTTTCCTACTTCAAACTTGTTTTTTCCAGTTACTCTTAAAAGCAAGAAGTGAAACCAACTGGTAAATGACAGAAAGCAAAAGATGGAAAAGACCATGTCAAACCTACAAAGCCAGCAATGACAAAAGTAACTATTTCTCTTTCTAATGACTTTGTTATAGCAACTATAGCCCCAATCCTGCCTAACCTTCCAACTGTGACTACTGCTCTCCCCAATAAGCATGTATAAAAGGTGTTCTGTGGATGAGGCATCTTTACAAAGGCATCTTGTTCTTTATAAACAGTATGTTTTCACAGAACAGCAGCATCTTTTTTTTTTTTTTCCAGTTGCTAGTTTAAGACAACATATTTCAGATGCGGTACAAATCATTTAGGCAACTGAATACTTAGGGGTCTAAGAAGAATCAATATAAAGTAACTTACACCAATGGGAGCCGAAGATCTTCTGATCCTCTGAATGTGAGGTCACTCCCATGTTAAAAATATGAGTTAAATGCTTGGCTTTAGGAGCCCAATTCAAGGAACTCGGTGCCCCATATTCAGCCAAATTAATGGTAACAGTAAAAAAAGCACAGATCTCACTGAATTTAGCTTTGGCTGAATCTGGTTCAGCATAAGTTTTTAAGAGGGGTAAAGTGTCTCGTGTCTATTCCTTAATTCAGCATCTGAAAGAATTTTTAACTTGTAATCAGTGATCAGTGATTAATTCCTATGGGGAGAAAAAAACAAATACGCTGCTCCTTTCTTCACCAAAAAGGCTCATCAACAAAGTAACTTGACTAATTTTCCATAAATTCCCCTCCTGAACTTGGAAGTATGTGCTGAAATCCCCAATTTCAATAAGAACGCTTATCTTCAAATGGAGGTATAATTTAGGATAGCCCCAGGACATACCTGGATGGGCAGCCCTCCTGTTCAGGTGCCTGGGGTTCAGGGCTGCCTAACTGGTATGCAACTTCCATTCGCACACTGAACTGCACAACGTCCAGACTCATGGGCAGAGAGATGGTGCTCGTTAGCTCCGGCACACCTCTGAGCAATCACACCTCTGAGACATTGGTTACCCAGCCTCTGGGCTGGAGCTGATTTACATCCAGCTCACAAAGAATAGGCAACTTGAGTTTGCAGCCACCCACGTAGATTTGCCCCCAAGGAGATGAAAACTCAGGACATTTCCTTCACACCACTATTTTCAGCAAATTCTTTTCACACCCAAAACTGGATCAAGTACTGCAGTGTAAAACATGAATATGCCTACACTAACATCAGTACACAAGATCAAGACAAACATGGTAAACACGTAAGAAGGCCAGTAGAAGTTTTTTGTGCAAGTTTTCTCACAAGTCTTCAAATACATAAAAATAAAGAAATTGTGAATAAAAAATTTAAGCTAGTTAAGTCAGTGATAATATTATATAATTCAGTTTTATTCTTTCTTCTTATACTATTAATTGTTTCTTCCCCTGGACAAAAAGCTAATGGTGAATAAGCAGCTCAGGAGCTTTGATTTCAACTGTTCTAGACAGTAAAAATTTCCAGTGCTGTATTACTTACACTAAGCAGGCAAAAATGAAATTTAAATGAAGAATTTTAGGTCACTTTCTACTATAATCATGAAACTTGTCATGAAATGTAACTTCATTATAGTATATTCAGTATTTACAACTTCTCTGCGCTCCATTAAGTACATGCAAAGTTATAAAAAATTCTCTGAAAACGTAAGATGTTTTGTACATGATATTAAGATTACTGTGAGCAAAAACAGGGTTAAACAAAGGAATATAATTCCATAAACCATAAAGATTAATTAGTCCCATTTTTGATACTACAGAAAAATACTACTGTTATCTAGACTTCATTTGCCATGACTGTACTGTTAAAAGAAGAGGTTTTAAATTAAGTCCACCTTGCTGCCCAGTGCAGATCTGTCTTAAGCACAAAGACAGGCATTGCACAACTGCTACGCTAACTCCTGACCTACACTATCTCCTAATATACTATACAGGAGGTGGGGAAATATGTAATTATCTACCAAAGCATCTTGCTTAGAGACATAGCAAAGTCTTCAACACTTCAGCCTTTAAATGAAAGATACATCTTGACGTGTTCCAGCTCAGCCACAAGTTAGGGACTGGGTGAGGGAAAACGGGTGAAATTAAACAGTTCACATTGGATAAGAGGTCATATCAGATAAACGTGTTTTCTTTTGGCCTACAAAAAAGGGACTAGAGAGACTGCAATGCTTTTTTGTGTACTCAAGATGTGTACTTTCAGGACATCCCATGGCAGCTGCTGGGAAATTATATCAGCTTTCTGTGCAGAGTTGGCCAAGCAGAAGAGAGATCCCAATGTGAGCTGCACCAACCACACCATGGCCAAGGTTTAAAGATCAGACCTCCTTTTACAGTACAGCCATGCTACTGTCCTTTCACAGCGCTGTGATCAACTAATGGAGGTCTTATGGTGAAAGCCTTGGCACAATACTAAAAAAAACCCAACCAAAACCCAAAACCAAATCAAAAAACCCAAAACAAAGCAAAAAAGAAAAAAACCCAATGCAACAAAACCCAGCAATCTTCAATTGTACTCACCTCAGTTATGACAAGGTGAGCACCCTTTGACAAAACACAGAAGAGACTTACAGGAAAAGGTGTGAAAGAAACACTTCTGTCTTTACTGGCACCACTTGAATCAAGAACAGGCACTAACAAGCAATGGCCTTGAGGAATTTACTTGTTGTGTTCCTTTGCCAGCCTCTCCCAGCAGGTGTTGCCATGTGGGGATTTGTACTAGAAAAAAACCCAGATGCACACAGCAGGACGAGAGGGAGGGAGGGGAAGGGACACACGTGTGTGGTTGGAGGTGGGGGGAAGCTTTAGATTAAATTAAAATCTGATGATCAATGAAAACAGGTTTGATGGAAAGCCAAAGAACATTTTGCTTTCTAGTTTACTCATGGAGAAATTCCATTTTCTATGTAACTCCTCACTTCTTGTCAAGCTATTGTGCGACTCATCACACCGTTATAAAGTATTAAATAAATAAAAAAATAAATAAAACATTGTGTTATTATCAATACAGACTGGATTGGAATCCAAAGATCTGGCTCAATTGAGGTAAATTATTTTCTATCTGGAACATACCAGTGAAATTTCATTCTTTGGTTCATCATTACCATCGCAGCAGGAAAGGGAAAAGCAAGTAGATCCTTTGCCTGGGCTAGTAAATTTTCAGAGGAGTTTTGCAAGGCCATATGAAATTAGCTTTCCCAGCCTCTTCTCAATTTGCAAGACTAACACCCTAGGCTATCTCAGCCAATGCTGATTACTTTCCATTGAGTCATGCTCATCCTGATTCATTATGGAGATGCAACTGTTCCAAATTCCGGCCTTTCTCAAGAACTGTGGAAGAACTACACGCGTACTGGGGAGAAAGCTGAGGAGTGGCACACACCAAGACAGAGGCTGACTGCTTGCCACTCTTCCCTTCTCTCCCCCTGAAGCAGAGAGTAAGAGAGAACACCAGAATTAAAATACATTAACCCTGCTCCTCTTAAGGCAATCTCTACTGCAATACCAAGACTAACACTTTCATGAAAAAAATTCCAAAAAGACACAGAGTATCTTTTCCACACAAACCATGGGCAAAGACAGTTCTTCTCTAATCCTAGAATGACTAATCACCAGTGTCATAATCTTCATAGCACAGAACATTTCTTTAATTAACATCCTTGAATTTTTTCCAGGAAAAAAAAGTCCCAAAAAACATTCAGCGAAAACCTGCTCTAACATAATGCTGCTCCTATTAAAATAGGAAATTTTCCTTTGACTTTAAGAACGTCCTTAAAACGACTTTAAGAATGTCCTTAAGAACTGAGTACCCAAGAGATATTAAATAAGGAGTAATACGAACAAAAAAAGAAGGAAAACTTGGTAAATAGGATCTTAGAGGGAAGTGGAATAACTGACCAGACTCATGCTTTGCAGTATGGCAGAAGTGGAGCAGTTGATCAGCTCAGGCCTTGCTCGATGCCAAAACTGCATTCTAAGGAAGAACTCCATCAGTCTGCACGAGGGCAGGGAGATGGTAAGTGCAGGCAAACTTACTGCTCAACTGCTGGCAGACAAATATGGTGCCAAAATAACCCCACAAATCTGAAGACGCGTTTCTTTTCAAACTCAATCACATTTTAAAAGTTGGGATTGAAATGCAGTCAGTCTCGAGTAATTTCATACAAATTTTTGTTGCTATGCAGTAAGATCATATACACATACATACGACAATTACATTCAGGTTGCAAAATTAATGATTTATGTACTTACTTTCACCTGAGGGTATGATTTTTTGTTCTTTTCACTAGAAGCACCAGGCAGCCCACCATGCGAAGGCCCTTCACAAACGTATCGGAAACGAAAACCCCTCTGTGGAAATAAAGGAAAAGAAACTTGAAAGCTGCTTAGAAACAGAACTAAAAAAGCAAGCACACACACATACAAACAAGACTTGCCCAAACAGCCCACAAACAGAAAAGTTACAACTGTTCATCCCTGAAATGCTATCTGAGTGCTGGTTAAACAAAGCATACGAAGTTCATAACTGTAGCCCTGGAGAAACTGTTCTATTCTTACTCTTACCCACAGCAGCAACCTGAAAATTTTCTTTCAGTAAGTGAAGATACTTAGAAGCAGAGATCTATTTATACTCTCAGAACAAAATAAAAATTAAAAGATAAAGAACATAAGAGCAGATACTCTCTCCCATGATTGCTGCTAGGTAGAGAGAATGGAAGCCAATAATAATAAAGGAAGTCCACAGCTTCATAAAGAAAAGAACAGAGATGAAACAGAAATGCTTCTTCCTTCTGGGAAGAGCATGTGAAAGCTGTATCTCCAAGTGGAGTCCACAAAAGCTTCAGGAGACTTTGACTGGGTTTCCATCTTGGCTACATAAATAGATGTTTGAATAGACTTTAGGGAACTGCAGGATATTAGCAACCACTCTAAAGTACAGCTGTCCATTTATTCTGTTTTTATTTATAGGAAGTAGCATCCCCTTTGCTTTAGAGGGTAATCTATAAAGCACAAAAGATGCAACTCTTAAGCAAATGTACTTGGTAACTCTAATTCTACTTAACTACGTTATTTCACATGGCCCCACTTTTGCATACTTTCAGATCCACTCCCCAGTCCTGCCATTTCTGGCAAAATCTCATATAGGAGATGTCTCATATAGGGCTTCCAGTGTCTGTCCAAACAGCACCAGTTAGTGTTGTATCCCTCATTCAGTTTCTTTCTAATAGACAACACTGAATTCAAAGTTTGTATTAGCTGACAGTGAACAACACAGTTCAAAATGACTCTGTAATCATTAGCTTCACTACCTATCTCACTAAAGAACTTGTTTCCCAGACAAATTTAAAGATCTGATGTTTATTCAGATACTGACCAGCCAATGTAACTCATCCTTAAGCACATATTTACCTTCCAACTGTGAAGTGAGTAATCAAATGTATTGCAAGTGAAGTGCCTGGCTATGACAAGCTTGAACTCAAGATGCCCAAAAGGCAAAGCAACCTCTGCAGTCATGACACATGAGACAATCCAGTCTCTCTTCACCTCTATGCCTTCAATCCAACAGCTCCCGCTGTCATCTCTGTGGTATTCCCCAGTCTATATTGCCCTTGCTATCCTAGCTATGATTTTACTAGTATAGTTTAACTCCCCCCAGGCTGTCTCTTTGCTCCAAAAATGATCACAAGCACAGCACTCTGCTGATGGACCACCCTCATCACCCTGTTAAAAACCATTGCCCAGCTTGTCACATGGGTACTCCACTACAGGAGCTGCTGGCTGAGAAGTCATGCATGGAAACAATGATTTCTCCTTAGGTACTGCACACTGTAGGCTCCACCATGCAAAGACATGGCCTGATTTGGGATGAACTAGAACAACAAGGAAGAGGCAGCGCTTTCTTCCAAAAGTTCACAGTACACTGCTGTTTCACATATAATCATGAAATGCCCCTATTCCTGGAGGGATGCTGGAAAAAAAAAAAAATCTTTGGTGTGTGGCTGAAACAAATGTCTCCCACCTCCTACTGGAAGGCTGGATTGTGGCATGCTTCTGCAGAAGACCAAGAGGAGGATGGGACAGCTTTTAGTCACCCTCTTTCCCTGTCTACTTAACAGCTCTATAAGGTAGGATTTTATGCAACTGATTGGGAGAGGCAGGAAAGGGGTCTCCGTAAGCTGTAATAGCTTCAGGAGGAATACTTGTAATTGCTGATGCCACCAGCCAAAGGGGAACACCACCCTGGCATACTTCAGGGCAATCTTGATCCAGTAATTATTTGTACATCATTTGCTTGAAAACTACCCAGTGCACTGGGACAACTTTCATACTACCAGAGAAGCATAAATGAGTGTTTGCTATACAGTCACAAAAGAGTTACATTCAAGTAACTTTCAAGTAACAAGAGTTACATTCAAGTAACTTTACATTCTTCGTTTTTCTCAGGTTATTCAAAAAGCCAACTGTGACAAAAGGAATCTCAAGAGACAACAAAATTTCTTAATGATGACAAAGCACAAGTCAAAAGTTCCTGTAACCTGGGAACAGAATGAGATGTTTTTATTTTTTCTTTCATGTATTTCAAGAAATGTGAAACAAATTCTAATAATCTTCCATGTTTGGTCTAATAATTTACGTTCCAAAATACTGGGGTACTGTAAGAGTCACTTCTAAGACAAAGAGTCTATAATACTTAGCAAAACATTTTTTTAACACCCTCAGGGTTTTTTTTGTCTTCTGACACTTCCAGAGAGACACAAAGATGAAAACAGAACAAAACAGGAAACAATGTAACTACAAAAGTGACAGGAAAAACTCCTCATGCTTAAGTACCACATTTGTCACGAGAGTTCAACACCTTCAACACACTTTTTTTCTCATCTTAAATCATCTTTTTTTTAAAAAAGATGAATATAGTGACATAGCTATCATAAAGATTTTTCAAAATGCAGTGTTGTTCTTACCTGTTTTGGCTGTTCTATGATTTGAAGATACGGTCCATCTGCTAACATAAAAGAAAGAAAAGTCATGATAGAAATTATATTTCTATTAGCATGACGTAATTTGCAGGGGTAAAAGTGATGTCCTTGAATAGCCACAGTTAAAGTTTTTGAAAGCACCTAAGCATCTTCAGAACTTAAATTTTAATAAATAATTTAATCACTCGGCAGTCTGTCATTTCCATCATTCCCTAAGACCGGTGGAGTAAGAAGGGAAGGATTAACTCAAAATTTTTAATTTTAGCTCAGAGGGCCTAAATGGGTAACTCTTATTACTCGGTTAAGTCTCAAAAGGGGGAGTTAAGAACAGGATCCTCCCCTTGCCACTGACAAGCAGCCTGGCCTTCCTGAGCTAAGGTTAACTTTTGTATTTAAGCCCCTTGGGCTCTAAAGACTATGCTCACAAGCTTTTGGCCTTAGGGCTTCCTACTGAATGGGTGCTTTTGAAAGTCTAGCGACAGCCAATGGGAAGCTCTGAGGTATGGGAATACAGGAGGAATTTAAGCTGTCTTAACATGTCCTAACAGTCAGAACGGCTTTAAAAAAAACCCTGGACTTGAGGAGACTAAACAATTTACATTCTTTTAATAATTTCAGATATACTTTTAAATTTACAGTTCTGCTGTGCCTCTAAAAACACTGAACACACTCTGACTACAGATGCAGACTCTATAATGAGATCCATCTTTGAGTACAATGCCAATACATAGGATTATGTTTTACTAAAACTCTAATTGTGTCTTTCAAAGAAGGCTTCCTTAAACAACTTTCAGTCTGGCACCACTCCCTGAACAGTGGCTAACTTCATACCATAAATCTCATTCAAAATTCAGTTTAAAAAGCCTTTGAGCAGGCCCTAAATCCAATGAGAACTCTGTGCCACCAGAGTTAAGAATTCATCACCTGATCAAAGCTTACCTCCAACTCTGATCGTTTAGATTATTTGCATAGAGAAGGGAAGCTCTCTAGGCGAATGGCTATGAAATACCTCTTAAAATGTGTCACTCCTGAGTCTGAAAACAACAGCTCTGAGAGGTATGATTTCTTCCCTGCCTCTTGCTAAGCAGAAAAGAAGATTCCGATTTCAACGGTAAATTACAATTGTTATCAAAGCGGATCCCAAAGGACAGCTTCACTGTGAATACCTACACAATATTTTGCCAGCTATATTCCGGTTGGAATTATGTATCACTACTTATACTCTATTAAAAGGTATTAATGCCAAGGAATCAAGCAAGCTCACAGGAACACACGAAACCTCCAAAGCAGAGGAGCCACAGCTATGTGACAGAGCCTGCAAGCATATAAAGCATACCATGCCCCGCCAACAGCCAGGTGCAATCTGTCTCTTGCACCATCTGCAAGTACCACACCATCCAGCTACCTTACCTAGGTAGTACCTGGCTTCAGCACAGAACTGCATACTTGCATCAACTTTAACTTGCCAATAAGCCTAATGTTCACTGATAATTAAAAATGGCAGAGGATTCATTAATTTATAGTTTGTAGCATGACTACACGCATCCTTCTCAGCTCCTCAATACAACTTCACCTCAATAAACCAGACCTTCATGCCTTTAGTCAGCACAGGTCTTAACTGACCAGGCTTCTCTCAAAATGAAAGTTTTTATAAATATACTAACAGACGGAATTAGTATTTTGCTGTTGAAGTTAGCTGACTCAGCAACTGAATTAGCTTCATGCCAAAGTTATATTGCAAATGCACAATTTCACATACAAAAAATTAACTATTTCCCAAGTCCAACACTCTTCCTGTAAAACAGTAAACAGTGCTACAATTAAAATCTTGGAGTCATGCAAACAATTGCCTCAAGACAATATACACATCACCTTACATTAGAAAGCATGAAAACCAGCTTGGACTTCAGAAACTATAAAAGATGTAGAAAACCTATACAGGGCTTTGGTGTGGTTTTATGTTTCAGTTTTTGTCTGTAACATGGAGTCAAGATGAGTTGAGTTGGGCTTAAGCATTACATCGGCACTTAAATTTAAGACCTCTGTTCACAGACATCTAACCCTCCTCATGCTTTAGGCATCTAAAATTTTATACTTTAACAATGCAGAGGCCTTGTATCTTCTAGGCACTGGCAGAAATAACGCACCTAAAATATAACTATGTAGTTCAACTTTCAACCAAGCCTTCAGGGCAGGATCTGCCAAGTAATTGTTCTTTGGCTGTTACCCCCTTAGGAGTTCATTTTCAAGGCATATACATTGGGTCAGTATCAGCACAAAATACTACTGTTTTCTCTTAAACATTAGCCAGAAAAGCAAGCACTCTTTTACCCAACAGTTAAATGGCCACTGCAGTCCCCCAGGATGCAGCAGACCCAGGTTCCAACTTTTCCTCATTATAAGGAATTCAAACTCCCAAGAGAGGGCTATATACCACATTGGCATATTGGAAAGCTCAAGGGGAATTCTTCATACCACTTTAGTTTTAAAACCACTTTAGCTTGCACGGCACTTGTGAAAACTCAGGAAAATGGAAAACTTAGAACAGGTGTTCTTATGTCTCCTTGGAAAAAAAACTTATAAAAAGCATACAGATATACTGATAGAAAAAGAATTAAAATATCTTACATATTAATACTAGGAAAGTGCACAAAAGGTGCAGTATAAATGTACAAAGGCAAATTAGATGTCTGTTATGATTAATCCAGATTATATAAATCATATACTAATGTATATAAAACAAAGTTTTGTGTGGTCTCATTTCAACCTTTGTGTTTTGTGACTAAGCATTTCCTTTTATACAATGACTAAGTAACTCTCTGGTATAGCATCTGAACCAGATCCAAGTAACAGCATAGAGAAGGCATTCTAACGCAAGGCACTTGAATATATCTGAAATGCTATTTAAAAATAAAGCAGCAATAGTCAAGCTAACTTCCAAGCATAAATGGCATGTTTGACTATAAAAAGGATTTTGCCTAGTGGAAGGTCTTATACAGCTGTCTTCACTAAACTCTGAATACTTTCCAGAAGTACATTAGACAGACAGCCTATTGGCTACGTGTGGTTCCTCCTTCCTCTCTCTCATCCTTTCCCTTGGGGAAAATAAATGATTTTTAGTGCTTTGCACAGGGAAGTTTTTAATATTTTACTTCTAGTAGTAGATATATCTGGTTTAAACAGATAGCAGGAAGACACCTTGTAAGAGGCACTAATAATGACGAGATTTGTGACGATCTTTTGCACCTCCGCTCTAGGATGGAAAGTTGCTTGCTTCAAGTTCTTGTTTAAGTGTTAAACAACCACAAGCAGTAGTGCTACTTAATACGTAGCTTAAATTCTATTTTTGCCCTACAGAGGCTGAAGCGGCATACAGTCATGGAGCCGGCCTCTGCACAGGGATGACTCTCATGGTTGACAAGAGCCAAGTTTTGACATAAGCACTCCTCATGATTTGCCTGGTGCTGCTGCAGTCAGTTCATTGCAGTCAGAACTGCAATTAAAACCTGCAGTCCTCCAGCCGGGAGGGGGTTTGGTGCAGACCGCCACATCCTGGGTATGCTTCAGTGCTTCCTTTTCTGTCTTCTCGCCTTGGTTGCCACAGACCGATTTGCATCCCACTGCCTCCCCTCCAGCCTGAGTCACAATCCCACTTCCCCACGGCTTCTTCAACTGCTACATTTCTTCATTTTCCTTCCTGCCTGAGTCAGAGGCCCTCCTGCATCTTGACACTCCCACCACTTACATTCTTTCTTCCTCTTGACAGGCCTCACCCTGCACACACGCTTCCCAAAGGAGCACCCGTCTTTGGTTTCCTCTTGGTTCCCTTCCCATCATAGCTTCAGTCAAGAAAAAAGGGGTCTGGGAGGTTGGTGGGGTTTCCTTGCAAGCCAGGCAGCTCCCTAGGACTTGTGCAGTCCTTCATCTAACAGCTTACCTGGTACCTGAAGCCATTCAATTTAACCTGCAACTAGCTGTGGTGAAGCCCCCCCCTCACCTCCTGTCTGTTAGTGGGTTCCCTGGAGCAGGCACCTCGCCCTTGTAACCGTGTGCTGTTCTGCTCCGTGGACGTCGATGAAAACACTCATACCCTCTTAAGTTTTGATTGTTAAATCCAACACCAACCCCCTTATGTCCATTCTGGCAGTGGTAGTACCTTGCTGCTAAAAGCTCAGACTCTAAATCTGGTGTCTCATCCTTCCAGAAAGGCCTACCGTAGCATTTGCATGTCCTCCTCCCCCTAAGGGACTCACCCCCACAGGAACGCTCCCTCGCATCTCAGCTCTGCAGTGTTCAAAGCATGATGTTTAAATCACTCTTCGAAATACAAGCACAGGGGATCAGGAATAAACACCAGAAACAGTACACAAATCTGCTTGTCCCCACAGGACAGGGAAAACAAACACTCATCTAATTTTTGGTGATGGTCAGACTTCTTGAATCTCTAACATTAACTCTCTCTGAAAAAACATGAAATAAGGTTTTTTCTAAGTGCCTTCTTTTTCCCTCTATGCCCTTCTCCTTTTTCAACAGCAAGCATCACAGAGGGCTCCGCAGAGGATGTTAAAGAAATATGAGAAAACTGTAATTTTAGCAGCCTCCAGGCAATACTGTTCAGCTACTGATAGCCCTGAATCCACTTCACAGGCTTAAAAACACAACACCTTAACGTCAACACCCAGTAGACCAGAGTCCCTAAAAACCAAAATGACTAACTAGTTCCAAAAAACATCTCTAACCCCAAATTCTGGAATGCTTTGCTCAGAGCTCTGCCCATTTTCTCTCCAATTGAAGCAATCGCTTTGTCCCGCAGCTACACAGTGGACATCACACTGATGCATATCTGCTTTTACACTGCCTAAATACATGCCAGGGATAATGCTCCCTCCATCCCCAATGCCACTGAGGATTAGTACCTAACTCTCAAAGGCAGGATACTTCCCAAGGAGCCAAAGAAGAGGCTGACCCTGACATACTGCCTTTGCTGCTAGTGGTGTTTTAAACACACAGCTCAGTCTTGCAGTTTGAACTGTTTATGGCAGTTGTTATAGGTATATCTTTTTGTCACCCACGGCACACAGAGACTGCTTCTCTTTCTAGATTTAGATATAAATGTAGAACTTGAATCATGTAACTATCTCCTACAGTTTTAGAGCCAAAATAACCAAGTCGAATTTTTACTTCAGCTTTAACGTACATGAGATAGTAAGAGAAGTGAGCAGACACTTGAGCGCTGACAACCTCACCGAGAAAATCTGTGTCCTGACGTCTCAAAGGTTTTCTACTATTACTGTAAATATTAACCTAACAACAGAACACCTACCATCAGAAAGTCCCCAAATTCCCCAGCTATTTGTTGATTCAGCTACGCTGGCATGATACGGCAATTCACAGTTACATATTAAACCTGCCTGCCAGTGCAATAAGTCTGACATTGTGAGTTCATGAATGCGCAGATTGAAAGATGTAGGCACCACACCAAATCACAAAGAACAATTAGTGTCTTCAGTTCTTTCCGTTTAAATCATCCAACCGTCCTAGAGAAAAATCCTTTGTAGAACACTTATTTCACCCTCTCCATATCTCAGCTGGAAGTACTTTTTTGGAAAATCCCACATGAATTTTTAACTGGCCTTGCTGTGTAGAAAGAAATCATTAGATCCTGCTTGTAAACAACTGAAGTGTAGTATATAAATTACTATATTACCTTATAATTGAAAAGCTAGTCCATAGTAATGACACAACATTGTTTCAAGCAGGGCAGGAAGTAAGCATTATAGTGCTACTACTCAAGAAACCAAATCATTATGGCACCATCAGATGCTATTGAATTATCAGCCTTTCCTAAAACTTAGAATTAATTTTTTGTTTGTGATAACCTGAAATCCACGGTCCTTTATTAAATCCCACTTCATACACAGGGAACTTGCTAACTATAGTGCAGCAGTAGAAAAGACCACTGCCACTAAAAAAAAGAAGGCATTTTCTAAGCAATTTTGCAAATTAAGGACATAACTAGACTTAGTCCAGTAAGAGTTTTCTGTGGCTGCAGAGCTCAGTAAATTCTTGACTCCCACACACATTTTTAGAAACAGCTGTTTTCTAGTTTAGACAGGACACAGATATCTGAAAATCAGTTTTATATATCTGAATAATTTGTATGGAATGAGTCTGGCATGAGGAGTACAGAGTAAGCTTAAAAGGTACGTGTAAAAGAGATCATTATGGGGAAATCAAAATTCCAATAACCTTATTTGTTCCACAGCCACTCTGAGAGAACAGTGGAAAAAAACCTTGGAATACAACGCACAAGCCCTTTAATCCTACACGGATTAATTTTAGTGAACAATTTTATCTGTCTTAATAAAAACACACTGCAAACAAATCATTGCAACATTAATTTGTTGGATGCTTGTCCATATTTGTCAAGAGCTTTGTTCATCAGAACATTTTATCTTGAAACAAAATTATCTGTACCATTTGTTTCTTGATCCCTCCTCACTACTATTCAATCAAGAAAACTGAAGCATGATTTAAACCAGGAAACACTGAAACAGTAAGCATGCCTCAATTTTTATTTTTAAATCAGCATTTATTGTTACTTTAGGGTGGATTTTTACACCCCTAGTAAAGTGAAGTAAAAAATGAACTGCTTATTTCATTTTACCCTTCACACCTTCACTGCTGTCAAGCATGTCAAAGATTGCAAACAAAAGTGATTTGCATTTTCAACAAACGAAAGCAATCTGCAATACAAAAGATACCAGCTAAGACCTGATACAACAGTCAGACAGACAATAGAAAGTTGTCACGTTAAAAGACATTAATAGCTATATTGGAAATATATATTGAGAGAAACCTCATAAGCTTAAATAAATTTTTATTTCCTTCCTCCTTTCGTATCAGCTATTCTAATAAACTAAGCAGGAGAAAGAGCTTTCTAAATTCAAGCCAGAAGTAACACTCATAAAGAAATTTAATAAGCAAAACCAGACCGATATTGATCAAGCAGCTAATACTGGCTGAGATATAACACATTTCTATTTGACATTCCCGTTCTGGAACCATATGGGATGAACTACATGTCAGACCTTTGCAGAATACTATTTGCTTATTTTCAGCAATTGGTTGCAAAATTTGACTCTGAACTGTCAAACTAGTGTTATTATTCAGGAAATTGTCAGGTACTTTTAATACCAGACTGCCACTTTACAGGAAACAGCAAAGTCACCGAGAAGGAAAAACAGATTCAAATGATACAGGAAGTTGAATATACTCTACACTTTATTAGTGAAAAACAAGCACCTTAAGAATTATTACAATAAATGAAACCGTTCAAATGAAAAAAAAAAAGTACATGTTGAACTCTGCAAACAGGTAATACAAACACGTAGGTCACTGAAGATACAAATTTTAAAAAGAATACAAACTCATTTATAAAAACAGGTCACTCAAACCATGTAACCGATTGAAACTTTCAGTTTCTGTTGCAGCCAAAAGAAAATCAGATTTGCCTCACTGTTGAAAGTTTCAGGAGGGTAAGAAAGAGATGCATAAGGGTGTAATAAAAAGTCCAGTTGACAACTTTGGGATCTCGTATTATGAAATACAAGAGTGTAAACAAAAAAGCCCCTGAAAAGAACTTAATAAAAAAATTAACTGGAAGAAAAAGCAGGACAATAGCATAATCAAATAGCAATTAATAGTTCCTACCTGTTCGTAGTGGTAAGTCTGAAGTGATGTAATTTGTATTGTTAAATAATGCATTCATTCCCATGAACTGCTCCATTGCAAACATCTATATTGAAAGAAAACATACTCTTCGTTACTACAGACATATATAATTTCATAAAGCATCTATCAGCAAAGAACTTCAAAGTCCTCTGCAAATATTGAGCCTGCAAACACCTAGTGCAGTACATAAACATTCTGTATCTATTTTATTTTTGCTGGCAACAGCAGTGCAAGCAAAGCTGATCATACTGACCAAGTTTCACCAGTATCATGAGAACACTCTGAGCTCAGCACAGTTTCCAAGTTGCTTACATGCACTAACAACTACACTAGCAACTAGATTTTTCAAAAGAGCTTTTACTGTAAATTGTGAAAATCTGACCCTAGATGTCTTACCCAAGGCCTTGCTGAGAATCTGCGAGTTTTCATTTTCACTTCTGTGATTAAACCCTAGCAGACTACAGTCCTTATGTAAATATATTTACAAGCACTAATGCAAGAAAACAGTATACTCAGGTTAAAGTTCGATTTTTTTTTTTTTTTTGAACACTGACATGTCTTAACTCACTGTAATTTTCAGGTATCAATCTATCTCCTTCCAAAGTGAAGCAAGCATAAAAGAGAAAATAGTTCCTTTTTGGAAATTAAGGGGAGTCGAAATGACCTGTCCTTCACTCAAGCTTTTCACTCAAGCACCATTCTCCCAATTCAAATGAATCACCCAATGACCTAAAGAGATCACGAATAGCTTCTGAAGACCTACACCCACTGACCTGTGTGAGTAAAGGAGCATTTTAGTCATCAATGTCTATGCAAATTTCACCAAAGAAAAGAGATATAGAGAGGCCTTCTAGGGCATCAGGGGCTTTATTTTCAGATAAAGTCAAATGTCCATCACAAAAGGAGTTTCAGAGCAAGCATTACAGGCAGAAAGGGCATAAATATGAGTATTTTTTCAGTTGCTTCTTCCAGCAGGCCTAGCTTTCCTTTTCATTTTAGCCATTTCACCAGTGGCAAGGCACTTCACAGATCACACAAAAAACACCTTAGAGAAAAAAGAATGCCCCAGATTTCCCCAAACCTGATTTCTGCCAACAGCATAGAAATTCTGCTAGAATGCTTTTATATCTCTATGTTTTTAAGTCTAGGAAATGATAGGACGCTATGAGAGGAAGCCAGAACACAGAGATAGGAGAGAACACAGGTTTATTGAAAATACATAAATCCACTTACTTGGGGATCAGACACTCCCATAATATAGGAATCTTCTGCCATTTTAAGTCCTGAAACACAAAAACATGGTCAGAACTCTCATTTTTTTCAGTGTACTACAACAGAGAAACTTGAAAAAATCTCTGACCCTTCTTATTTTAACCATAATGT
Organism: Calidris pugnax; assembly: GCF_001431845.1. Classification (NCBI taxonomy): domain Eukaryota; kingdom Metazoa; phylum Chordata; class Aves; order Charadriiformes; family Scolopacidae; genus Calidris; species Calidris pugnax. The sequence goes on along the minus strand of NW_015090771.1, from coordinate 2,958,360 downwards.
TGATGATTTCTAAAATACTCTTAAAATTCCATAGTATGTGCAAGGGGCAGGCTAAGGACAGGACAGGCTACAGCTAGGATTTTCCACTGCCTGCTCCCACGCAACTAAAATTATAGTCAAAGTTCTGAAGTCAAAATTTATTAAAATCTGGAATTAATTTGTTTCTGTCTTTGCTCTGACTATTCTGCCATTAGAGTTTAGGCAAGATCATTATCACAGCTTAGCAAAAGCAGGACTCTATTTTTACACAATAAAAAGACTTCTGAGCATTCATGAATGAACCCTAGCGGTTTTCTCATGAAGTATTACCAAATGCAAGATAAAGTTGCCCAAGAAAGAACATCCACTCTTTTTTCTTGAAGTAAAAACAGGAGTCAAACATTGACTAATTTTGGACACCTTTATCTCCAGAGGTCCACAAATGCCTGCCATCCACAACTCAGTGCTGAGAATGAAAATTATGGTTGTACAACATACCTGACCCTCTCTCGCAGGACTATGTGTAAGTGCTGGACACTGGGAAAAAGTTTAGCCTGGCTTAGTTTTCCTGGGGCCAGGAGCAGAGATTGGAAATTTTCTTAGGAATTTATTATGACTTTATACAAGATTAGTGTTATTTGCCTTCACATAGACATTACTGAAAGAGCTACAATTTCACTTCTGTTGATCTTGCTAAAAAAGGCTCTCCAAGGGAACACCTGAAAATAACTGCAGTGACTATTTCAAGAGACTCATGTCTTCATGCAAGCAGACACTTTAAATAAGGTTAATAATTAATGCAAGATAGAAACATGTCACTGGCCCTCATATTCCACCACAATGAACATCAGCCATGTTTTCCAGCAAAGCGAACTGTGAAAACCTACTGCCCTAAGAAAAGAGAATGGCAAGTGATCAATAAACCAGTAAAGAAAAACTGAGTCACCATGTACCTTCCACAGGAACTACAAAGGCAAATATCAAAAAGAAAATTGGAATACTCGGGTACTTCAATTTGATGGAGGCTCAACTCAGCTTGTTAACAAGCTCCAAAGAAAACATATCGCCACCCATCCGGCACAAGCAGAAAATGAAAGGAAATTTAGAACTGAGAAATAGGAGACACTTATTACCCAGAGGACTTGCAGGAAAGAGGTCCACGATGATAAAATTATTTTTTAACTTCGAAAATAAAAGTACTCATCTGTTTGTAATTCAATTTTAGAGAGAAATATTTACTGGGTAGTGTTTATTTGTAATATTTGAGCAAATATCAAGTAAATCATATGATTTCAGCCAAAACTTAGTAACAGCTATAACAAGTAGCCACATGCTGCCCATGCTGGACTTCTTAACCTAGTACATCAGGATTTCAGCAATATAAATAATACCAGTCAATCACATTACCTTACAGGCACATTCTGCATAGCATCATTTTTATCAATGATTTGCTAGTTACTATAAATCTTTGTGGAAAAAAGTCAACATACAAGGCATACCAAAGCCTTCAGCATACAACAAACTTTTCTAAGATATTCTTATTTGACATTTCATTCCACAGAAAGAACATAACCCTCATCACCAATTGACAAGTTACTGAAATAACTGTAATTTAGTTTTTGACAAACACTTCCCAGATAAATGTGTAGATGTTACACAAAATAATCTGAAGACACACATATTTTAGGAAGCGTCAGGAACGTGTAGATGTTACACAAAATAATCTGAAGACCTCAACACACATATTTTAGGAAGCGTCAGGAATTACCCACGCTGCTGATGCACACTGATTAGGTAACTGTGAGTGCAAATGCCAGATTTCTTCTGCATAAACAGAATAAAAACTGATTCTAAAAGTCTTGTTTTGTGATCTCTCATATTTAATCACTATTTCATGAGTCACGTATGCAAAATTATATTCCAAAATACACTGATTCTAAAAGTCTTGTTTTGTGATCTCCCATATTTAATCACTTACTATTTCATGAGTCACATATGCAAAATTATATTCCAAAATATAGATAAATGTGTAGATGTTACACAAAATAATCTGAAGACACACATATTTTAGGAAGCGTCAGGAACTACCCACGCTGCTGATGCACACTGATTAGGTAACTGTGAGTGCAAATGCCAGATTTCTTCTGCATAAACAGAATAAAAACTGATTCTAAAAGTCTTGTTTTGTGATCTCTCATATTTAATCACTATTTCATGAGTCACGTATGCAAAATTATATTCCAAAATACCAGAAGTACCCAGATAACACGGTAAATATTCTTCAGAAAAAAAAGATTCTGAGGAGTTAATATGAATAGCACCTGCCCAACTTGCCTGTTTGCTACATGTAATACTTCTTTGCAAAACTTTCAAACAAAGCATCTCATAACTTTTTTTTCTGTAAACCCAATAGAATAAATTTAACAGCATATTCTATCATCTTTGCCCTATTCCAGTTTCTCAGACTGCATCACTCTCACTCCAGCAGAACTCTGTGGGAGAAGGGCAGTTCTCACACCTGTTATGCTTCCTGGTCACATTTATAATTCTACAATACATGACTTCAATAAAGTGGAAAAATACTGCACAGGCAGTATTTCTGAAAACTTTTCATTTAAAATACTTTGATATAAAAATTAGAATCCATACAGAAATAAGACCTCCGTCTATCTGAAGCAGTCTTTCCATTTCACCTGATCAAAATGGTAATTTCTGGCTTTTTGGCTGATACAACGAACAATACAATCGGAACAAAGCAGCAGTCATTAAAGATGAATGTTACACTCCGAAGCTGGAATGTAACTACCCACATACTATCCAATTGCTGGAGGTATGTACTAATGAATTTCTAACCAGGTAGTAAACACAATCTCTCTCACACCAAAAGCACAGGTGTCTCTCATTGGAGATCTTTTGTGTTCAACAGTCAGTTGCAGTTTTTGGGGGAGAGGTTAAAGACATTCTCTCTGGCTTGAATGCTAAGCCAGTTTATTATAAACACACGATGATTTAGATGGGCAAACATATGCCTTTGTGTATGTAAACTGACACTTGATTGCCTTTTCAGGGCCTAGACAAAAATTAACCCAGCAGTTTAGAATGACCCCTCTGAATGACTGAAAACACTCTCAGTTTCATTGTATGTTTTGTCCTCTTCCAATGCCAAACAAACAACAAAAGCGTTCCAAGAGCCCTACCTCCAAAATAGAATTTCTTCCTTAGAGTTTATTTAGTTAACAAATCTCTAAGTTCCCTCTTCATACAAGAAAGTTGGGGCAAATCCAGGGAGTCAATAACAAGAAAGACACTTGCAGAAAAACAGACTAGCATTAACCGTATGACTTTTAATTGGCCTCTCCCCTTATTGCTTGAGTTTTTAAGCACCTTTCCTACATGCATTAAGTGGTAAGATTAGCATCTACCACCAGCAGCTTTGTTCATTCTCTCCTTACATGAGCTGTATTTCAGGGCCGAGATTGTTTTTTATCCAAGCTGTATGTGCTGCTATATGCATTTTAGAGAAGTCAAAACCACCTACCTCTCACTCATTTGAAGATGACTGGGATTAAAATTGCTTTGTGGAAGTTTGTGTTACCATACGTGCCAGCTTCCCACATAATCTCCGATTCTCACAAACTGTACTGCAAACTTGCAAATACAATAAAAAAAATACCCCTACACTTGCAGACCACAGTCAACCACCACAGTCTCCACCCTGGAGATCATCTGAAACCTTTCAGAGAGTGGGGCACAGGAAACTAAACATTTGAACTCACAGTACTTTTTACTATGAAAATTCAAAGGTAGGTGAAGGAACATCATTTAGCTCCTAACGCAATGGGAAAATGTAAAATCCAGCTAAATTTGTCTAAAAACACACTACTGTGCCTACTAAGGAACCGTAAGTGTGCATGCATGTGCATATACATGTGTGTGCTGTATTCATTCCTTTCTCCCCACAGTGGGTCAGTTGCCATTGTGAAAAAGGTTAAAGAAGGAAAAAAAAACCTAGGAAGATACGTAAATACACACACAAATATGGAATATGATGGAGTTGCACCAGCCAAGCAAGCAAACATAATGGCAGTTACTTTGCATCACTACTCCTCCTTAATAAGCAAATAATACCAGGTACAAGTAAGCACAGCTGGAAGAACATGAGTTCATTTATTATATTCTGAATATATGTTTGAAAGCTTCAAAAGGATCAGGCATTTAAAATGGAAACAACATAATTAATTTAGGAGTGCTCTCATCCAAGAACAAGGTTTCTCATTTCTGTTTCTTTCGATCATTTGATTTCAGATCTCCCTCCTGCTGTTCTTCAACATCCAGTGTATCTAACTACCTTTTCAAAACAAAGATAGGTTTCTCTAACCAACATATTTTAGTCCCCTGACTTTTTGGAGTCCAGATCCTTTCCTCCACTGTTCTTCTTCAGCTTTCCAGCCTGAATTTTAAAAAAATGAGGTAAAACATTTTCCTTTTTGATACCAGTATCTAATCCCATACATACAAACAGGGAATGGGACTTCTTCCTATTACCTCTCTACAGAAAAGCATAATTTGATGCAAATTTCATCATCTATGAAGAATCAAGATTTAATGTCTGATTCAGATACTAGTAGTCCAGTTATTTCTGCAAACATTTACATACATCTCACCCAGCAGCTGCATGCCTTTTAAAAAACTAAGAGTATAAACATCATTCTCTTTCTTTCCAGCTTTGCTCTCATACTGGCCTAGTGAAAAACCTGAACAGTAGATATATACTAACAAATTAGGAAGACTTTTTATTCCTTCAAGCAGGAACTAAAATAATTTGAATATTTTCCTGAATAGTTTAACACATATACACCACCACCACCCCCCAAAATAATTAATTTGAGCCATAGTACCCCAAATGTATCTATTCATGTTTTAAAGTGCACCAGTGTGCTTACTGGTGAAGCTAACATTTCACTTAGGGCCAGAGAAAAGAAAAACCAAAACAAACCATGATACATGCTTCCTTTCCCAGACCTTCAAAGAGAGACATGGTAAGCAGGTCTCTACTTCTAATCTATGTTCTTTGAATATAAACACATTTTTAAAAACAATTTGGAAAGATGAAGGATGAACAGTATCACCAACTGCTCTACCCCACAAAGACCTGCCTCATCATAAGAGTGCAATGCCAGGTGGAAACTCTTTATCAGCCACTCATCTCTTAAACATTGGTTTGAGCCAACCAAACAAAACAAAAGCATAAAACCTGATGTGACAGCCACCCATGATATCCTCAGAAAACAAAGGCAAAAGACTAGCATCAGGGTATCTGCCTGCTGTTGTGTTTTAAAATACAAAGAATCAACTCATCTTTTCTAAAACTTGTCCGCTGTATTTCAATTAGTTCAGTATAAAGACTGTGTTCAGGACAGATTAATATTTTATGGAACAAGGGTTTGTTACTACACAGATCAGTTTAACAGGAGGGAAATCGAGGCATATTCCATAAAAAGTACACTTAAGAAATGTATGTTTGTGAATCATGATCTTTATAACCCAGAGTTTATTGTACTCATGAACTGGAATTAGTCTGATGCTTTAAATAAATTTCTATATTGAAGAGCATCCATCTCTTACTTTATGAGACATTTTACATCAGCCTGTGCTCTCCTTGCAAGACTGGGATTCAGAAAGCAAGCCTCAAGACGAGAAACTCAACTACTACACTTCAGCTGATTTGATATATTGAAAGCACAGTTCTTCCTGCAGTTTTCTAGCAGAGTGTTTTTTTCTCCTTATCTTGGCTTTCATTGGAATTTACTTGTTAAAAATGAACTTCTTTAACTGGGCACTGAATTAAAGTAACAAATTCACTATGATTATATTCTGAGCCTGTTTATTTTGGTTATTAAAGAGAAAAAAGGACAAAAGAGAGGCAGAGACTTTTGTGTTTTATATATTATATTAGTATATTTTTGCTACATCAAGGCTATACAACATAGCAGACTACTTGGTTGCAGAGAACTACGTTCTTAAGAACAGCACCAAGTTTTCTGGAATCCTCTAGCAGCTATGAAATACTGAGGTAGAAACAGTCACTGTTGTACCATACAGTCTCTACAATGTGTTTTACCTGGTATTGCTTACTCTCTATCCTTGAGCCTTGCTCTTCTATCCTTTGCAAAACATAATCTGTACCCGTATAGAGAGAATTGGTTTAGAAATCAGCATTTCCCAAATGGAGATGCTGGGAAATGTATTGTGCAATAGATGCTGCGTGTTGCTGGGTCAGGGCTGGAAGCAGGACAAGAGCTGCTGAGATGATTTTGGCTAAAGGACAGAGCAGGCTGCTCTGACAGAACAGAGATACCGATCAAGATGTTTAGGCTCAAGCCTTCATCGCTGCAGTGCCTTGGAAGTCAGGATGCTGCCTCTGGAGAGGGAGGGACATCCCCTTCCCAAATACCAGTCAAGCAAAATCTGAACACATAAAAGGTTTTACCCATGGCTATTTTATTTAGATTGCTTTCAACTAGTCATTTTGATTGCATCCACTCTGATAAATTATACTGTTTCTGAAGTCCCCAGGCAAAATTTAAGACTGGACCAAATCTTTATCTTTTAGATGAATGCTGTCCTGATGCATGGTCTGGAAAAACTGCGGAAATGCAACCTATACAAACACACATTTTTCTTTTTAAAATAAAAGGAAAAGAAAAAAATTGCTATAGACAGCAAATCCTTGGATTATTCAAAATAAGGTGATAAAGAGCTACAGTATTCTGAAATATATTAAGTAAATAAAATGAAAATATAAAGGGAACATCATGCATATTTTTCACTCATGTTATTGGCATAGATCACTTAAGCACAAACAGCACCGACCAGAAGTTCTAAAAAACAAGAGAAGTCATTGGTAACTCGCTCAAGTTGACAAGGAGTCCTAACAACTATGGTTTTTTTGATGGGATTTTAACTTGGTAATGAAAAGGATTTGAAATTTGAAGTTTGCTTTTGAATGTTAAAAGTTTACTAATATATCTTCTCCCATCTATGGCTTCAATACCTGGAGGTGTAGCGGGCTGTTTTAAGGTAACTGTATGCTCAGTGTAAAACTCAACAATGCTCAATTTCCGCAAAAGCAGCACACGGAAGTTGATGTTTTGTTTTTGTGTTGTTGGGTTTTTTTTTTCTTTTTTACTTTCCTTCAGCTGCTAGAGACGTCATCTCTGAATAAAGATTTGAGTATAACTTCTATCAAAGATACTACTTTCATCTGCACTTTTTCCTCATCCGTAGACTGTTGCAGCTGCAATAACACTACATAACCCTAAATGACACAGTTTGTTTTTCTAATATAACAACACAAATTGCCTCCTCTTGTTATTAATTAAGTCTGCTTATTATTTCCTGTTGCATGGGGCCTGGGAGTTCTGGTTGTGTATTTTTAAAATTAAAAAACTGTTTGAGTTAAAGTTTTCAAATATTTTCAGTTATTAGCAGATGCATTATCGGACCACATTATAAAAACTACAAAACATTCAGGAAATTAAATCAATCACAAGTATTAAAAGAGATTTCAGAAGTGTGATGCTCTGAATCAGAATTGTTGGGTGCAGAATTACTGTAGGAAACCTAGATTCAATTTTAATACACCAGATAACTACTAAATTTGAAGAAAAATTCATAGCATGAGGAAATTCACTTGGCAAAGTGTAACTGGACTACGTCAATAGTTGCTTTATTAAATATCTTTACAAACTGAATTTTTGTCTAAGTGTCTTATTCCTTTCCCAAATGTCAAAGTAGTGAACTGATATGACACGAGGAAACACTAACATGCCATAAACACATGAACTGATTTTCCCAGGTATTGCTAGAATAAAAATCTGAATGTTTTTGTTAAAACACATTCAAAGCAACTTAAACCAAATGAATAAACAATATTCAAATTTATGGCAAGCGTACTCCACAAAACAGAGTGCAAATCAAGTAAGTAAAATCTAGTAAGCAAAACAATTCTAGTAACTACATTGTATTTTAGCTGCGTGAGGTGGCAATGCTACTTGAACTAACCTGAATATCATGTTAAAACGCCGTTCCTTTTTTCTGCAGATTAAAAACAATCACTGTGTGTTCTTTAGAAATAGTTCTAGTTCATATAACCTTGTTCATCAAAGTCAAGTTTTAACTTAAAAAGCCACATTTCATAAGACTTAAGTGTAATGAATCATCAATATTAAACAGCAAACCTTTTCCTTTTTAGGGGGAAAAGAACAGCCTTTCTGAGAAACCTAGCAACAAGCCAAACACAAGATTTCAGAAGTGCAGTTCACATAGGGTTTGCTGTATCACCAGGTACTTTCACAGAGGTTCTGGGGACTCTGAAAACAGTCCCTCATTTCATGAACAACAGTGGCAGAAGAGGCCTCAGAAAACAGCAAAGAATGTTACCAGTGCAACCATGAAAGGGAGCTAAGGGATTCTCAGCATCCTTTTGAACAGCCACTGAAAATGTCACATGACAGAAATGGTCAGTTAGATAGCACCAGTAAGTGGAACCAAACAGGTAGAACTGAGTCCAGCACCATTACAGTTACATCCTACGTTTCAAATTTACAAGCTCAAAGCTTTTTTTTTTTTTTTTTTATGTTTGAATTCAACAACTAACTGCAGGCACAGCAGAAACAGAAATAACCTATTGTCTACTCTATTTCTGTTCAATTAGGGAAAAGGGTGCTTTCCTGAGTTTCCTGGGATTTGATAAAAAGCAGGAGAGGAAAAAAGCATATAACATAAAAAAAATAATTATAAAGGAAAAATGGGGAAAAGATTTGTAAAGGAGGATTAAAATCCATTTGGCTTGCATTTTTATTAAAATCACACTGCACAGCCCGAGGAGATTAGATTAATTAACGTGGATTGCCTTTCACAGCTCCCATCTCCATGCGGAAGGACAGAAAATCCTCACTCTTCTGTCTATAAAGTGCTTCTCTTCACCTTTTTCAAATTTTCAAACTCAAAACTTTTTTTTTTTTTTTTAAACAAATAGTAAAACTGCAGCCTCAATTTTCTACGGTAACCTATGACAGACTAATGAGACCCAAAAAACATGTGCTTACTTTGTTTCTATTTCATTTGCATGTTAAAATCTGTCCATAAGTGTTTAAACATAGAAATATGATCTTTAAAAGAAACAAACAAATAAAAACCCAAACACCACACAACTCAGACCTGCTTTGGTTTTGATCTGTTGACACCAGTACAGTTTGCTTGGAGGATGCAATAAAATACGGAGGTGCTTCAGTTTAGCTAACTCTGCAGCTTCCTCCCCACACATGGTCTGCCAGCTCTACCTAAATCCTAAACAAAGGACTTTACCTTGAGAATAGCTTGATTTGAAACATATTTTAATGCCTTACTTCTGAAACCATCAACAGTGCTTCAGCAAAATATGTACACTTAAATGAAAGCACTGAAGAAGACTCACTGAATTATTTCTATGCTCAAAATAAGATGCAAAGCTAGTGCCTGACTGACCTAAGGGTACGGTTAATGACAACTATAATTATGATCTTATCAATGTATAACTTCATAAAAGGTTCACAGCTTATTTAAAGGACATCAAATTAAAACTTCCACTTGTAAAATACCTCTGTCAGAGCTAAAAGTGACCAAGAGCAGGGATTTCTTTTTCGTTATTTGCCTAAAACATTCTCTCCTCTTTGTTTTATAACAGTTATTTTGTGTCTGAGAACCAAAGAAAAAGTTGGGGAAAAAAAAAATTAGGATAACTTGAGAGTTTTCATTAGTTGCTTAAGGAAATGAGTAACAATTTTCTTTCAGACTAATATTTCTGAATTTAGAGTTGGCAAACATTTACAGCACTGAAAGGTGAGAGATTTTAGCAAGTACATTTTGAAGCGATCCGTGAAAACAGAGAGTAGTTAACCAGAACCTTGCAGAATTTTCTCATCACTAGCTACATAAGAAAGCCAACTGTAAGTTACTAAAAAAAAATAAAATACTGTTTTTCACTGTATCTTTGCAACTTCAAAACAACACTTACTTTGTATGCATTTAACTACTGAGGGAGACCCGAACTTTCTAGTCAGCACAGACAGCATCCTCACAGGCCTTCAAACTTGGTTCCTGTCCTTCTAGTCTCAGCAATGATAAGCACAATAACGTGAATTCCTAACTGCAGTTATTTCTGGAGTCTCCACGTATATGTGAGTCAGTGGCACGGGAAAATTTTGGAAAAAGGCTATGAAAAATAGGAATATTGTTTTCCACGAAAAGTCAAAAATACATTATTTTAATGCATATATATTTTTATATGCATATACATTATTTTTTTTTTAAAAAACACACATCACAAAGTGATACAAAGCCATTCTAAGTTTTACAACCTTAACTCTATTCAAAGTGTATTAATGACTTGCATGAGAAAATAATTCCATTTTTTGATGACTGATTGACATTTCCTTCATTAAAAAAAAAAAAGGCAAAGGGTGGAAAGAAAAAGGCTTTTTCCCTTCAATATTTCAGATTATTTAACAGATCTTGCACATATTTCAGCACCGAGTTTCCTTGAAAATCTCCACACACTGTTGCAGATACCGACAATAATATTTCAGCATAACTGTCAGCTAAACTTTTAAGCCAGGGAAGTTTACAGAACAGAGGATCTGCCTCTGGCAAGTTATAGGCTGCTTTTTCCTCTTTCGTTTTCTCAAACTGAAATAATTTCTGTAGCTTACAAAACACTGCAGACAGGATGACGTCTCAGAATGACATCTTGGTTAATGCTTTCCTAGAATGGGCAGCCACATTCTCTTCTGAAAGAATTCAAGTGCTGTGACTGAAAAACTATTTCAAAAGTTGATAACTTCACAGTACATAGCGCAGGGGCACTGGATGTCAGTAAAAACAAAGTTTTCAACCCTGTTCTGTGAGCTTGACAGTGGTGGTGTAGCACCTTACAGCCTGTAAGGTATAATGAGATGGCACAGAATTCATCCACTTAGTACTAATTTTCTCTGTGAACAGAATGACAAGAGGACTTCTAAAGCACAAAACACGTCAAATACGATCAGCACTTTAAAACCATTTTTAAGGAAATAATCTCTATTTCCTTTAAAATGTGACTCTTTAACAAAGATTTTGAGGATTTTAAAACAGGAGGTTGAAATGTAGCAGATGATCCCTTGCCTGCAAAGCCTTATTCTGCAAATGCTTACAGGCACTCATATTTACTTATTTGAAAGGAGTTACACAGCAGTACACTGCATTACGATAATGGCCAAGTAACACGTAGCTCATCTGTACTCCAGTTCAGAATTATTGTATCTGAACATGACATGGAGCACTAAGTCAACAGTGCTTCTTGATCAAAGTTACTATCAAAGCAAAAAGCGTCAATAAATAAAAATAAATAATTGCGATGAAGAAGTTGAATATTCTTGTTTTTTCAAAGGTCAAATGTAACAGAATACTCAGCCTAAAAACACTCCTCGCCGTGGCGCGAACTTTTCGGTTTCATCATTTACTACCAAGCCGTCTTTAAAAACCTCACTATTTACAAACTTTGCAAGAAGCCTTTCTCTGTACCGTGACACTTTCTCTATAGGCTGACGCTCGGCAAGCCCCACCCAAAACAAGGACACAGACCGGTCTCGAACCCGCGTCCCCCCGCTGACCGCCGGGGCCAGCCCGGCCACCGCACCCGGGCAGAGACAACCCCCCCCCCCCCCCCCCCCCCCCCCC
>NW_015090771.1:2945660-2946456 GCF_001431845.1 Calidris pugnax | reverse complement strand
CCCCCCCCCCCCCCCCGCCGCCCGGGCTGAGCCCATCCGTCACCTTCCCAACCAACCCCGCATGCACCCACTGTGTCAGCAAGCGCTGGGCTTTACAGCTTTTACACTTTCTTTTTATTTGACGGTCCTTCGCAGACAGCCCTATCCCGGATAATCAGACCCCTACAACAGTGTAGTTGAAAAGGTGACTACGTGCTTTAAAAAAAACAACGAAAAACCAACCCAAGGCACAGAGGAGGCGTGAGGCGGTCTGTGCGCTGACAGAAGGCAATTTTTCAAGCTCGCAACGGAACGGAAAGCGAGGCGGCAATCGCCACCTTTTTAGACACCTCGCACCGGGAAAAAAGGGGGTGTCCGCCTCCCCGCGTCCCGTCCCGTCCCCTCACAGGGCACCGGCACGACCCACAGCCCCGCAATCCCCTGAGTGTGTGTCCCCCTCCTCACAGGGCACCGGCTTGCGCGCCTTCCCCTCCCGCTCGCCGCGGCCACCCCGGCGGCAACCGCTCCCGGCGCTTCCTTCCCGCGGGAGCTCCCCGCCCGGGCCGAGGTCACGGGCCAGCCCGGCGCCACGCGTGGGGCTGGCCCCGGGGGACACGCTTCCCGTTCGGTAAACCCCCCCACCCACCCTGGGTGTCCGCCGCGCTCTCCACAGCGCTTTCCCCCCGGCCCAGCCCAGCTCCGGTCCCGCTCCGCACGGGGCCGCAGCCAGCGGCGAAAGGGCGCCAAGGTAAGGGCAGGGCAGAAAGAAGGCGGCGGGTAAGGGTCCGCCTGGGGCTCACCCGGGGCAGGGCGGGGC
>NW_015090771.1:2916166-2945413 GCF_001431845.1 Calidris pugnax | reverse complement strand
GGGGGCGCACGCGCCCGTTGGGAGCGCTGAGGGGGCGCGCGCTGAGGGGTCGCAGGGCGGCCGTTGGGAGCGCTGAGGGGGCACGCGCTGAGGGGTCGCAGGGCGGCCGTTGGGAGCGCTGAGGGGGCACGCGCTGAGGGGTCGCGGGGCGGCCGTTGGGAGCGCTGAGGGGTCGCGGGGCGGCCGTTGGGAGCGCTGAGGGGGCACGCGCTGAGGGGTCGCAGGGCGGCCGTTGGGAGCGCTGAGGGGGCACGCGCTGAGGGGGCGCGGGCGGCCCTTGGCGAGGGCTGAGGGGGGAGCCCACACAGCTCCGAGCACCACCGGCCGTCTGTGGCGGGGCCCCCCGCTCAGCGCCGCCCGCCTCCTCAGGGCCGAGGGGAAAAGCCGTCCCGGGAGGGCGAGGAAGGACTGCGACGGGGCGGGCAGGGCAGCGCGGAGCCGAGGAAGCGCCCTGCCACCCGCCCGCCGGCGACGAAAGTCCTCTGGCAGGGACGGGCCCTCCGGCCTGGAGGAAGCCGCGTGAATACAGGGACATTACCGCCGCCACAAGAGTAATCCTGTCGTTTTTTAGTTTGCCTGGTTCACAGCGATGTTCCCGGGGTGCCGGGCCCGAGCTGACGGCTGCACCGCCGGTTTTCTCGCTGCTTGACCCCTAAAAAGTTTCGAAGAGAAGAGAGACCGTGCATAGAGTGAATTTAAAGCCACTTCCACAGCTCCTGGCTGTTGGCTGCCTCTCCTGGGCACTTAGTAAGAGGAGGTTTACTGATGGACTACCACCTGATGCCTGAAAACAGCACTGAGCAGAGAGTACAGGCTACACGGAGCCAGTTTTTCTGTGGATTCCTACAGCTGCTGGCAGAGCAGGCTCCCAGGTCAGTTAACTTCTGTTAAGTAGTGTCATCCATCAATAATATTCTGGTCTTAATACTGGAATCCAAGTTTGTAGTACTGTAACCAAGCCTTCCAGACACATTTAACTAAGGCCGAAGAACATCAGCTAGCACCACATTTAATGGTCACAAACATGTGAAACATTTAAGCTCAAACATCTTTATACTGAGTCTTAAATATCTGGTTTGCTAAGGGTGAAGAGCATCTCAAATCAGCAGCCAGCATGGCTCATCTGGTGTGTGTTAGCCCAGAAATTCTGTGGTGCACCTGAAAACCACCTGTGGGGAATTTTGTTACACTAAGGCCACATGAGGTGTTACTTCACCAATTACTTATCTCAGAGTTGAATGAGACAAACAAAAATCCTAATTTATAAGAATCATTTAAACACCCAACCCTATAAATTAATATAATGACGCAACTGTTGCTTCTTGTACTGAAGCAAGGAACTGTCATCTAGAGCAAAAATGGATTCAAAAGAAACAGGGTCAAATCATAAGCCATATTTTGACTGGGGCAAGAAGAAAGGGGTATTTCCAGCAGAGAAGTACTACAGCGTAATCTCTAACAGCATATAGATAGTCCAGTCCTATCATAGAAGGAGACTATGCTGCTGAGCACTTCCAGCTTATCCAGATGGCAGCTGATTCAATTCCTGAAAAGGGAGGCAGATTCAGATGTTACGCTTTGTGCTCCATCTCTGGGTTGGAACAAAGATGTACCCTTTTAAAATTAGTGCTGAGACTGCGAAAGGGAGCTTGGAAACACAAGGGATTTTTTCTGTCTCCTGATAGAAGAACTGAAATCTCATACATATTACACATATATATACGTATAAAGTAATTTCTGTTATTTACATTGCCATTCATGCTCTGTGATGCAGTTCTAAAAATGCATTCCCCTGTTCTTTTCCCAATCCAACCTGGGAACTGAGAATTACTTGGTCTTTTGAGTAAAACTTGTTAAGCCGGGCTACTTTCTGGACCCTCAAGACCCAATATTATCTTTTCTGTGGGAGCAAATGAGGAGAGAATCAGGGCCCAAAGCCCTTTAAGAAGGGGGTCTAGATAGATTTAAAATACAAGAAGTTTCAAAATAAGATTCATTTGAAGGGGAAGCGTCACAACTAGTCAAAGGCGTGCTCACAGGGCAAAACTTGTACAAACAAGTACCAGGAAATCAGACAAGGTGGAAAAGATCCAAAACTCAAGGAGACTTACCTGGTGAATTTATTTTAAAAGGATGCATTATCAGGCTTAACTTTTCTTGTGAAATCCTAATCAGCTTCCACAAACATCTAGGATCTAAAAGAAAATCCTCTTCACAATTATATTTAAAACATAAATTTGTCTTTCTTGTAACTTAACACCATATCAAAAAAGGTATTTCTGCTGAAACCTACAATAGCACCAGGGCGTAAGACCACAGTTTGGTAAAATTATCTTCACAGGATACTCTAGATAAATGAAGTGGTTTAAAGCACAGAACTCTCCCCTGAAGAACCAAACAAGCAATTCTCTAATTCAGTTTCCACCCACTCGGGAAATTAGGCAGCTAATATAGACTCAGGTGTGAGTGGTTTGCAGTGATGAAGTGGTACCTCTTTCCTGGATAACACAGGTGTGCACTATTACCATCAAGATGCTTCAGTACCTGAACATAGCTCACAAATGAAGAGCAGGTGATTAAAGCTGAACCCAAAGGCTCAAGCACCCATGTTGCTAAGGTGAGGGAGATGTTGTGAAATGTTTTTAGCCATGTTACAGTCTCTGGTAGCTTGGGAGGGGTATGAGAGGGAACACTTTCTAGTTGTAGCTGTCTCACCTTAGGGATGTTGTGTACGTTTAAGTTTTCTAATATGTAAATGCAATCTAGGAGCTGTGTCTGTTCTCTGCTAGGTTTGCTCTGGGAGTATAGTTCCCTTTCCAAAGTCAGAAGCCTTTTCAATCCTGTAAATAATACTGTTTCTCCTCAGGAACAAAGTGTTATTTCTGAATATTAAGCTTTATTTCTCCATGAATGTCTGAAAATAGATAAACATATAAGACTGCCAGAGCTTTTTAAAATAATCACTCTCTAATGGGTATGCCTGAATTGGAAAAAAAATTGTTGTGGTTTCCTATTTTATTTTTTCCCCATTTCCGAGGTATTAATTGGAATCAGGACAGGATTTTTTTATTCCCTTTGACCTAGTAACTTCGATACTAAAACAGGAAGAGATGAGGGAAAGTCTCAAATGGCTACTGAGAGATAACTTCCTTTTAAAGCTTTCAACTGCCTGTCTTCATTGGCCTGCTAAGTCATACTATCCAAATCTCTTTTTGGTTAATCTATTATTTCTTTATTATCCAGAAGTCTAACTTAAAACCTGATTTGCCTTGGATGGTAGCCAGTGATTGTCTTACACTCCAGTCCTCATAGATGTTACCAATGTTAAGCCAACATTTGCTGTTGGCGTTGCCATTATCTCCTGTAATTTGAATCCACCAGGAACACAAGAAGACAGCACGCTTAAAAAACACACGTATTTTTAAGATGGTGCTGTCATTCTCAGACAGAATGTATATTAAGCTGTAATGAAGTAGACAATAGAAACTGTTTAAAAAAAAAATCTTAATAGCCAAAGTGCATATGCAAAGCCAACCAATTTGAACTGCAGCTAGTGCAGAGTCTAGAGTTCAATGATGCTGCTGGAATCCCCACATTGCAGTATCCCTGACAAGTACTTTCTGTCATCTCCAGCGTTTTCTCCTGGATGATGACCTGGCCTCAATTCATGATGTATCTCATCAGCACCCTGCAAAACTCAGAACAGTGTAGTGTCTCCTGTACTTACACAGGCTGTAATGTACCCCCAAATGTACCTTTCATTTGCTTCCTATGCAACCGCAAATCAGATACAGGATCGCGTATTACCTCTGAAGTGGTTCAGATCTGTAACGATGCTAAAAGACTAAATTTCTATTGGATTGGGTAAAAGTGCCGGAGCTGAAGCAAGAGAACATTTCAGGAGTGAATAGTTGTTGGGGAGGGGAGAATAGATTTAGTAGGCTTAAATAAGACAACCTCAACAAGGTGAGGCTGTAGACCTGACTGATGTGTATAATTGAGAAAGGGGAACCTTTGGAAAGAGCTAGAAGTAAACAAGAAAAGGACGATTAAAGAATAATAAAAATACAGAAGTGATCATGAAACCTTGAATAGGATGTTACTAAGGACAAGCACTAATCTGAACAATCTAAATCCGAGTGTGAGTGAATTGTATTTGTATGTGATAGCTAACTTTTGTGCATGAGATACAGATAGAGGTAACAGATTAGCTTGGTTCTGTGCTCTGAGTGGGGAGAAGATCTGAATGGATGGGAGTTGATCAGGTTTCTGCTTCTGTATTTTCTCTTCCAGAGCCCTATAGTTTTCTTGAGTCTACTTTTATCTGCCAATTATTTAGAAAATAAATCTAGGCATAAACACTCACATTTGGTATTATAATAACAATTTCAACTCTGACATCACCTTCTTTGTTTTCATTCAACATTTATAGCAATGATACAGTATACCATATCATTTAAAGGCACAGAAAGAACCAAGCAGAGAAGGCAACTTTATGTATATCATTTTTGGAATGGTTAACGTAGCCTCCCCTCAGTTTGGCTGTGTAATGCCAGGCCTCCTTCCTTTCTTTCTTTTCCACTGGCAGATAGCAAGGAGCATTTCGCAGCAAATCTCTCATTACACTGAAAATGGTGGGTTAATATATTCTGTGTGTACTTGTGAGTAGCTGCTCTTGATGGAGAGCCACCCAGAGCACTGTGAGAAGTTGTTAGCTGGCTGGCTCGCCTGGGCCCGGAAGCTGCCTCATGCAAAAGGTACAGGCTGCTCCAAAAGTATTGCCAAGGCTGGTCCTACATACCAGTCCAGGTGTAGAGGTTGAGCTGTGTAATAGAGTACAATAGCATGTATGCATATTCTTGGAATATAAATGGTTATGTTTATACAAACTGTTTAGAGGACCATTAGTGGTATGTAGCAGTGTAACAATGTGAGGGACGTGCACCTTAGAGCCAAAGGCAAATTGCTACAGCAAGTGGAATCACAATTAGAGTTGTGCTTTCTGGTAATAGATCTAATTATCTAGCAGTAAGTTCTTCAGAATCTGGACCTAGTACAGATTGTGAGTTATTCACTCTTTTGTTGCTCAGCTACCTAACACCTTGGCCACCCACTGAAGGCAGAGGGAAGGGATTTTGCCATTTGAGTTCAGTGACAACAGGTTCTTACCACTCCACTGCATTTACTCCCTTCTCTTCCCACCTACCCTCCCTGGGTCGGTTTCTTTTCATAGTATTTTTTATATCTGAATTATATGTACTTTCAGCTTGTATCTGATTACACCCGTCAGAACTCAGTTCAGGCACCCAATTGTTTTCACAAGAAACCTAAGGTCTTCCCATTTCATGACTTCAGCTTTACAGCCTCAGCAATGTTTCACCGTTAGCTAAGGCAAACAAGAACAGCTGTTTGATTCTTGTTGTCTTTGTCACTTTGTTTCGTTAATAGTAACTTTATTTAAATAAATGCTCAGTTCAATTTCTGAGGTCACTGTGGGGCAGGTGTACTGAATAAGACCAATGTTAACTCTGTAGAGAAAGCAGAATTTAGTTGATGCTGTATTACTGCTATGGCTGTGCTGTAGCAGCTCTTTAAGGCCCCCTTAGAGGAAACAAGTTCCAGACAGCTAAGCACTGTGCAAATGTATAGGGAAGAGATTTCCTCTGCTGCAGAACTTTAAACATCTAAATAGATAGTGGAAAACAAACTATGGAAGCCCAAAGCGGCACTCTCATTGCTGTTTGAGCTCATGCAGTGAGTCATTTAAGTCTTCTGCTCAACTGTTGGTAGAAGTACTGATTTCCTGAACTGTTTCTGTTGCAAATTTTAAGCCTTTACCATAATTTGTGATATTCTCCTTAAAATTCCAGTCCTAGAATCTCTGCTTATATGGCTAGTTTTATATCAGGTTTTGATGAAAACTTAAAACTTATGTTTAAAACCTATGTTTAAAACCCCAAAGTATACACATTCAAATGGTATATTTTAAATCAATGTGATTCTCTTTAGGCAGATCCTGAGGGTTTATGGGACTTTATAATTTTGTTATGATAGGGGGTTAACAACAGTCAGTGGTTAGTCACAACAAATCACTACTGTAATGGATCAGGCTTTCTAAAAATACAAGACTATAAAAGAATATTTGGAGGGCAGAAGGAAAAGCAAGTTGTCACATGGATCTGGTTCCATAAAAGCTTGTGTTCTCTACCTTTGCTCCAGAGCTGTGAGGACTAGAAACTTTTTTAAGGAAAGCATTCTGTACTTAAAGCTGCAACATCAGAAACAGTACAGGTGCTATCCAAGATTGTGATAAGATGCAACAGGATGAGGCTGATGCAAGAGGCAAGAGAATATGCCATAACAAGAAAAAGCCCTGTGACAGACCAGGATTTCAGAAAAAGAGAGAACCTCAGTCTGTTTGCTACTCAACACAAGAAAAACACTGAGTGATAGTAGTGGAGGAAGCAGAGTGTTCTCCTTATTCTAGTTTCTTTCTCAGTTCCCCTCTTGATTTACTGATTGGGAGCTGAAGCCTGGGTGATAATGGCAGAGAGTCTTTTATTCTTTCTTTAACTGTGTAAGAGCATGGCGCAGAGGCTTTTAAGCTATAAATAAACATCTTGGCACTGAAGCCAGAAACCAGTATGACTATGCAATTATATTGCTGTTCCTAAGCACGTTTTCTTGGATGCTGTTGTGCTTGCATGGCGTGCCTTGCTTTCAAGGCTGAGAATCCCCACACAGTGCTGTAAATACATTACCAACATGTACTTGTAGAGGCTCAGGGTCTCTGCACTGCTGAAAGTGCATGTGACTTTTCTCACCTGAGGGCAGGGAAATGGAATTGCAAAGTCTTCAAATGTTGCTGTTTACCTAGACGTCCAAATAAGAATATGAGACTACTGTTTAAGCCCTTGGGTGTATTTACAACAGCTCTTCCCAACTTTAAGGATTGTGCTGCCAACAATTGGCTACACCCAAAGACACTCCCTTAGATATCATAGTGAGAACTCAGTGCTGCTTGTATTCAGATCAACAGCAAACTCTTGTTGACCTACCTGGGTGTAGGGCTGGCAGCTGAGGGAGGATCTCTGCCTTCTCTGCAGACTGGGAAAGCATTCTGACAGTGGGCTCATGTTCTTGTAAATAGTAAGGCTGGACAGCATCTGCCAAACTGTTCACATTCATTTTCTTGAAGCCAGACTTAGCTTTGCAAGCTGTATATTGGTCTGCAAGAAGATAAAGTGGGTGTCCTGGTGACTTTATGAATGCTTCTGGGGAATGCAGCTGAGTCTGCTGGAGTTCTGACAGTGGTCTAGAAAGGTTAGAATGATGTTATTGTGACAAAAATGCTATTCTTATTCTAAGGATACAGAACAAAAGCCTAAAGAAATTAAGATTGAAAATATGAATGTTAGGATGTGTCTGAAACACTGAGAGTCTCATTTTCCCAACAGTTCTTATCACTAGATAAGTGAATATGCCCACATTATCACGTATAATCTGTATGTCCCACACTGGGACAATTCATATAGCCCTGGAGCCCACTTTGTCTTGCTCCATCCTATAAGAATACTTGGAGGAGGTGGTTGTGCCATTAGAAGAAACTCATCTGTCATCGGATGATACTACAGTACCTGCCTGACTAGAAAAGTTGGACACCCTCGTATAGTACTTGCTATTTTCAGAACATTTGCCCCTGTTGACTTCAGTTGCAGATGTAAGTGTTGTTAGTACTTCTGCAATCAGACTTCAGTGTCCAAGCCAAGTACCTAGAAAATGAGGAACACTGACTACCTGTGAAAAGTTTGGTTTAAGTGATGTGACTAGCATCACACAGCAACTTTGGCACAGAAGTGGAAACATTACAGCCTGGTGAGGATTAAGGATATAATCTTGTCTCTTCCAGCAGTTACCTGCTTGTTTTTTACAATCCTGCCAGCTTTTGTCAGGAAATTCATGGAGGCCCTATGGAAAGTGGTTTCTTTAACATACAGTTCTCTAGAGCAGCCCCATCCTAACAACTCAGCTTGATACCGATACTCTGAAGTAGCACCTTTCATGCAAAGCAAATAAATCTTGCTTAGATTATAAACTTAAAACAATCTCCTCTTAATAAGAAGTTCTCATCAATAGATTATTACTAGTAGTAATATAATCAACCCCATTTATATTATAAAAGACAAACCTGTGGTTAGAGCAGAAGTCTCAGAATCTAGGTTCTTTATGTAGACTTCCAGTGTAACTTCAGAAAAGAGAAACTGTGACCATTTATGTTAAAGGCTGGAGAAAGAGTGGGAAGAGCTAAAATACAGGTAACAGCCAGTGACGAGCTCTTGTTCTATAGTGCATATAATCCTTAATTTATTTTACACTTTGCAAAAAAATGAGCAGCACATTAAGCAAATAAATCTCCAAATCTTAGTTTTGCTGACTCGAATAGCAAGACACTTATTTTGGTCCTCCATTGACGTGAAGTCATGTGATTTTTCTGGCTGTGTGAAACACCTATTGTATGAAGCATTAAAACTGAATAGCTGCCACAAGTCTGTTTCCTGATCTGCCAATAGCTTCATTAGGCTGTGCCTTTTAGAAGAGCGGCTTTAAAACCTTGAAAGAGTCTTGAATAAACTTGAAACTGGAAGAGACAGGGCCAGATTTAATCGAAGTATGTATGACTCATCTTCCGCTCTTTATCAATATTTTGTGTGACAAAATCACATAAACAGCTTCTCTAGTTGAAAAATACTGGCTCGCTGAAAATGGAGCTTGTGATTCCCTCTCTAAAAGATGCTCTGGTTATGAACAGCAGAAATTGAAACAGAAATGCTGAGCAGTAAGGTAAACCCGAAAACTGGACTACCAAGCTATAAAACTCTTGACACCTTTTATCACGATGACCTACATAAAAAGTCCACTCCTACTAACTTTCATCCAATATGACCTCAAACTGTCAGGCACCAGAATTCTCATCCTCAAGATTTTCAGAAGAAAAATATTTCTGAAGGCATTGGTGGTCTCCTCTCCCCTTGCCCCTCCCCAAATAGGAAGTATATGCATGACTCATTAAAAACTGTAAAGTCGTGAAATAATCAAGTAGAGCTGCAAATGAGGATGCTGTCATCTCTAACTGTCAGGAGCCTCATGGTTTTCTGAGGATTCCTGCAGCATTTCTCAGACTGTGATTCATGTCTTTAACAAAACAGGTCAGAGATTTCGGTAGAGAAGCCTGATCACATGCAGTGCATGCCCAAACCTGTTACAGTTCTTTACCCAGGGGCCAAAACCAACCACAAGCATTTCTATTTCGTCACCTTACCTCTTAACAGAAAAAAACACCTATTTGGATTTATTATGTTTGTTATTAAGTTCTCTTAATAGCTATGCAAAATGCCTTTTTTCCCATGCATATATCAAAGCCATATCATCGTGAAAAAAAATTTTAAAAATCAGTTCTGACTCCTTTTAACTCCTGCATGTGCTTCTGTGCCAAGACTGCTATAAGGGCCTGCGCTAGACTCTTATTTAAAAAATGTGCAACTGACAATACTTTTCCAAATTCTCACTGGCCGTTTCTAGAAAGGTAAGTTCCCACTGATTTTGAGTTCTAAATCTTTTTCACTTTGGCTTGCATGGAAATGCTGGAAAGATACATTAAAGAACAGACACAACAGAAATAAAATGAGAGTGGGGCATACAGAAAAGTCACATCTAATTCATGGCAACCACCCAAAACTTAGTCCTGCCCTGAAATTCATATAAGAAATAGATGTATTCTGGTTTTATCATCTAGCTTAAAAGGAATTTGAAAATTTCAACAATTTCCAAAGTTTTCAGATTTGGTAATATACATGTCAGACATTTGTTAGGGAAGTACTTCTCCTGAGCTGTGAACAGCAGCTCTGGAAACTCCAGACTTACCGACATATATCTAAAAAACCCTAGGCAGCATGGCAGATTTCTACATCAATCTAGACTTGTTTAATGAAGACAGAGGAAATTCTGAGTAAATGGAGTCAAGATTTATCAGTGTCTGTCTTGGCCGCACAAGAAAGGAGACAAACTTGATACAGAACAAACAAAAAAATCCCCAGTGGATTTCCATCTAATCCTTTGCATTAAACACTAACCCACACAGGCAACCAGGTACACTACTCTGCCTGCAGGTTTTCCACAACAGAACTGAATGCCAAAGACCTGTAGTACAAACAGAAGGTCACAGAGCTAAGGAAATTACTCTTGAAATAACAGCTTTTTAAACATTAAATAGATTACCACAGAGAAGAAACAGCATGCTTGGGGATATCAGTAGAGGCATATTGGCACTCAAGCCACCTGATGAAGATCTCATCACCTGATAGGAGGCTACTTAGGAGTCACATGACAGAGAACCTGAAGAGCACTAATAGGAGTTGAAGATGTAATTCTCTCTAGCTGCTACAGTGTGTGATTTATCAGGAAGATAGTGATAACAGAAAATACCTTCTTTTTTTCTCTACGTACGTAATCTTTGAGGCATTTAACAGCAGGGTGAGTCTGAGTAAAGGTGCTTGTTCTTAGGGGCTGTGTTCTTTTTTTTTTTTCTTTCTTCTCCCTCAAGAGTTGTAAATGCCTTTTTTTTTTTTAACAGAAATGTGGTGCGATGAGAAATCTTTGGCAAAGCCTTTCTGTTTCTGAAGAACTCATGTACTTTGTGATTTTGTGGGAAAGAATGTGTTTAGGTTCCTGAGGGATTTAAGGGTAGGTTCTGTGGACAGAATGTAAAATTGAGAGCCTGGCTGCTAGAAGAGATTGTCTTTACCCTGTGAGTGTTTTTGGGCTGCTTCTCAATAGGATTCACCAGAAGTGAGCACTGGTGAAAAGCGCAGCAAGCTTGTGTCCAGGGAAAGCCTCAGCCTAGAAAATGAGTAAAGGGGTTGAACTAAGAGAGTTGATGGGATATTTGGTGATAGCAGGAGCAACGCAATGCAGACTGATGTGATTTTCTGCTTGTTGGGGAAAACAGATAGCTGACTTTGGGAGTCTGGAAAATACTTTATTATGGCTGTCTGTATGGTGCAAGGGTTGTTTGCAGTTATATGGACAGGCTTTTTAGAAATGCTAGAGAGGAACTGACCGTTGTGGTAAAACGGGTAACAGTGACGCAGGGACATTCTGCAGTCAAATGTAGGCTGTGACGTAGAAAACCAGAAAGCAGAACCTCCATACATCATTTTCTGAAATGTGCTTAACATTGCATACAGTGCCAGTCAGATTTGCAGAGCGAGCTTCAACATCCAGCTGAGAAAATGACATCAGAAAGAAAGTTTGAGAGTCATTGGAAAGTGGCTATGTAAAATGTGAGAGGTTACAGCAAGTGCCTGCCACACTAGGGATCCTGGTCCTCCAATTGCTTCAACTGAGGACAGGCCCAAAGTCTTCCCTACCACAGAAACCAATGTGGTAGAAGCTAACAGATCTTGATTTTCATTTGCTGTAGGGTCAGGACACTGTAGGGTGTGATCCACTACCCACAAACTGGGTTGTAGCCAGAGTTGTACCATTGTGTTTCTTTCATCAGCTAATACAGAAAGACTTCTAAACTTTTTAAGAAAACGAAGACCAAAGGGTTCCTTTATGGCTCTTCCAAGTAAGTTCACCTGTTTTCATTGATCTGAAATGGATATTTATTATCAAACCAATATGGTACTGTTAAAGACCTAAAATTTCTCCATAATGTTAGTTACTAGTTAGAGAACATCAAATGCAATAAGTTTATGAGATCTGCAATCCACCGGTTGGATTCACTGTATAATGCATTGTATAACTCATAGAGTAGGTAATAACCTGTGCAGATAAAATTAGTGCTAAGGGTAAAGAGAATCAGAGATTTCTTTCTTTACTGCATACGTGACAGTCTTGTTTACAGGTATGAGAGCTAGCTTCAGTGCTGAGTGCATAGTGTGTTCGTTACAATTTGATGCAAACCATTTCAATTTTGCCAGTGCAGATACAAGTGTCCAGCATCGGCAACTGTTGTCATATTTGTGGTAAGGTCTGTTTATTTTGTTTGCTGCATTGTTTTTCCTTGTGTTTTAATATAAAACTAGTTTTAACAGCGGAACAGTCCCTAAAACCCTGCTCTCAAGATTAGTTCAAATTTTTAACAGAATAAATCAATGATGTCTTCATAAAATACATTGATCTGAAGCCTAACATACTTAAAACCCAACATCAATGCTTTATGAAGGGTATAGTGTGTATGTATGGAAGGGAGGGAAGCTGTTGCTGCTATAGTATTAGAGCTACATATAGCTAGGCTGTAACTTCCAACCTTGATGTGCTTTGGCCTCATCCCCTGTTTGGCAGGGGAGGACTACCTCAAAAGGTGATTATGAGGCTGTACCTAGTAACGTTCTTATTTTTATTATTCTTTATTTAGGGGGGGGGGGGGGGGGGGGGGGGAAGAGCATGGGCAAATCAACACTGCCTCCAGCTGAAATTCCAGTAGGTTTCACTAAACAAGGTATGGGAATCCATGTAGAGTAAGGAAAATAAAATATCGTTGCTCATTTGGTGAACAGTGAGTTGCAGAGGGAGGAATAAAAGATTACATCATGTAGATAAAGGCAGTCATGGTGTATTTGGATAAGATGCAGGTGTTGTTTCATGAAATAAGGATATACAACCTACCTAAATGCTGACATTCTTGTGGCTGAGTCTCTGATATCACAACCATAATGTTCTTTATATAACTACCTGCACAAAAATTGCATCTTAACTGTATAAAAAATGTAACTGTATTAAACTGTATTAAGTAACTTAGAAAGGATTTAATTTAAGTTAAATCTGGTCTTACTAGCTCCAGCTCTGTGGCAAGCAGAGTCTCACAGGTCCTCACAAGTATATACTATCTGGGTTTTACCACTGATCTGGTCAGTGTCTTCACTGATCTTTCTCACTGTCTTCACCCTGAATACTGAATCACAATCCATAAAACTAAATTTTATGGGTTGATTTTTTTTTTTAATTCCTTTTTTAGCTCTTGCCACTTGTTCAACATTAAAGAGATACAAAGTAGAATGATATACTTGTAAGGGAAAGCTGCACAGTTTTGCTTTTAGATGTCAAAATAAGCTCATGTAACTACTAAAAATCCAACCATAAATTATGTTCTGAAGAAATTACAACGTATCTCTCTGCCCTGAGAAAGACAAATTCTTTCATGCCCTGAAGAGCGTTAACTCTACTCTTTTAGACGCTGAACCTGATCTAATTCCTGAGGGAGAAGAGGGGAAATCTTTGGAAATTAGAACATTTTCATCCTAGAATTTTGCAAGCAGAGGGAGGATGTTGCTTTTTTTCTCTTGATTCTGCCTGTCCTCCCACCACGAGAAGGAGGAAGAAATATTTTTTTTTTGTGTGTGTGTAGGTGGGTTTTTTGTTGGGTTGGTTTGTTTGTTTTGTTTTTATGGTTACAATTGTTTGCAAGAGGGAACCAGGAAAAATAAATAACTGTAGAGCTACTGCCACCTACAGCCTTGCTGAAAAAATGCCAGCTTCTGGGGAAAATGCAAACGTTGTTATAACTGGGTCTTAAATGTCCACCCAGAGAACACAACCATATAATGCAAATGATTTAAAGTATATTTAGGATTCAACTAAGGATTCTGAAACGCCTTTCTGAAGGAGGTCTTCATCAGGTCCTATTTGCCTAGCCCTCATTGTGTGTTAGTTGATTATTTTTGCAAATACTAATGATTGACACCCTGAAAAATTCTCACTTTCTTTTCCCCACATTATGTGGTAAACCACTTTAATAGACACCAGATGTAATGAGGAATGAGTTACTGCTCATAGTAGTGATGAACACTGTTACTGAGCACAGGGGAGCTGCATCCCGAGAAAGAGGAGGGTTCCAAAATGCTTGCAAAAGGATCATGGTCAGCTCTACTGTAGCTGTCTCTCCTTCACTGAGGAAGCAAAAAGTTGAAGCAAGAGATGAACCAGAAGTAGAGTCCTAGTAGATTGTGCAAATAAAAACTGCAAAGAGTGAGAATTTAAAGCTATACTCCTCATCAAGTGCCTTGTTCCTGTTGGTAAAGAACAGTTTTTTCTTCTCCCTCTGCCCCATTCTTTTCCAGTGTCAGTTTTCAAATTATTTATTTGCAAAAATTCAGGAAAGATGATGTCTTTTGGGAAACTGTCGCTCACCTTTAGGGAGAAGAAGATACTGAAAACCACTCAGACCAGCTGGATGATTTATTTCCCTTGACCCTCCTCTTTAACCAGCCAATGTGATGAACATGTTTGGTGGTGGTGTTTATATCATTCTGTTGTGGAAGTAACACAGGCGCCTGGACCTATGTTTCATTGGTAATCTGGGACCAAACTTAATTTTTTGCAAAGCCTTTTTATTAAACATGTATTTAACAGCCTGGGTTGGTTTTTTTTAGGCTGCAATAATATTATGTTTCACTCCACTTGATGGCGATATATAGAAAGTATGGGCTAGTTTTCTATTAATTACAGGAGGTCTAGCTTCAGGTGTTTAAAGAGTTTGTCAGACTATAGCTGCCTTTTCAGTGTCTTAAAAATAGTGGTCAATCAAATCCAACTCACATGGTCCTAGTTAGTCATTTAGGCTTGAATTTGTCACTGAGTTTGGACAACGATTACTTGTAGATCTGTGTTCTTTACAAAATGAAAGCCTTATAGATAATCACAACATACAAATTGGAAATCAAAGGTAAGCCAACAGGACAGTGTTGGCTTCTGGCAGCAGTTTGCATAGGAACACTTGCTGTAGGTTTGTGACTCTGTTGTTGGAAGAAATTAGGTCACGATCAATTCAGACATCAATTGGTGAGGCATCTATGGCACTGAAGAGTCCTACAGCTCTGGATTGGATAGGAAGCTACACACTTGGAAAACATAATACTAGTTGGGAATTTGGCATCCTTCAGAAGTGTATTCAACCCATATCCTATATCCTTCTTTTATGGCACTGAAACAATTGTTGAGATTATATATGCAAACACAAGGATGATTCTCTGTGGTTAATGTGCTATAGAAGGATTTGGACAGCGGGAGTTCAGCTCCTAACTCTGTGACAGTCTGTGTGACCTGGAGCATGCAGGCCAAGGCCAATAAAAGGACTTAGACACATGGCTCCTATTGGAATTTAATGAGTATTAGACACATGAGTTTCATTGCAGATTTGTCCCTTAATCTGTTTGTGTCCAATTATTTAACCTGAAATAAGGATGGTGTTTAACGAGAGGGTCGTTGACACTGAAACAGTGGTGGTCTGTGCCCCAAGCTTGTTGGCGTTTAAGAGGCGTTTGGACAATGCTCTTAATAAAATACTTTAACTTGGCTTGCCCTGAATTGGTCAGACAGCTGGACTGGATGATTTGTTCTTAAGTCCCTTCTAACTGAAATACTGTAGTCTATTCTGTTTCTCTTCCATGCTGCAGTTTTGCCTTTTTATGTAAGCTCTTCGTTAAGGACTGTTTTTCACTGGTATGTGGAGAGACCAGCAGTATCCTAGTTTCAATGGACAGTAAGATAATTCACAGTGATCTGTAGGAGTAGTGATAATAACCACACCCAGCCACAGAAGAGAGTTAACAGCTTTCTGTTCTGTGCTTGAAACATATTTATTTCACTGACAAGGAGTGGAGGGGAAACTAAACATTTCCCAGAAAGTGAGGGCCTCCTGTTGTAGTTTTTGCTGGTGTCTAAAGTGTCTGAGTTCTCTCATGCTTCTATCAAATGGCAAATAATTTGTGGAAGACAAACTGGGAATGCTTTTTGAATTCTTATGACTCCAAGTGAAAGTAAAATAATTTCAGGAGTTTGGATTTTGGTGTTTCATACTGTAAATAAGTCACTCAGGACATTTTACTACATTGGTTTTACCTTACAAATCATAATGGGATGTCTTGCCCTTATTGTAACACTTGAATTTTTGCCGAGTGAAAGGGTGACGAGAATAGGTCCGGCAGAAAGTTCAAATCTCAGTTAAGTATCTTTTTGTTGGAAAAACATTCATTTAAACACTGCTTATTTTTAATGGTATCTTCAGTGATGGAAAGCTTCTGAGATTGGTGGCAAGGCAGAGAGTGTGTGTGGTTCCTGTAGGAAACTCAGACCATGCATCACAGAGACTTGTGTCTTGATGATGCCACGTTGCTTACATTTCTCTTTAGATGGTTAGGGTGTCCTTTGAGTGGCAGTAGTTCCCGTGAAGATTGACAAAGTATGATTTGATGATCACATATTTTAACATTACAGAAGAAGAGTCAAATAGAGTCAGACTTTTAATGTTGTTGCATTTTATATTTTTCATTAGGTATACACTGTAACTGTAAATGAATCCAAACTGAAAAACACATTTCTTCTGCTTTCAGATGAGATGTATATGTGAATTTAAAGCACATTCTTTCTGTCCTTTGTACGATATCAGAAAGATGCACTAAAGGGAAACAAGCTCAGCATTCAAATGTGATGGAAGGGAAAAACAAAACTAGAAAATACACATCCAAAATGTTTGCAAGTTCTTCAAATACAGTATCTACTTAACTAGATAGTGAAGAGAATGACATTACTTATATCCACTTTTTGAAACTTCTAAAATATTTCAGTAAGCTTGTACTGAGGACTTAAGGAAATGCATGATTATTTTAAGGAAAAATTGCTTACATTGACCATAGCATTCTTCAGCATTTAGACTTTGTAATTAGGCAATCAAGCCACAGTTTGACCAATATTAAAATTACTATTTTTAAGTACTATATTTTATTTGATTGGCAAAATTCATCATAAGAGGTATCTTTATCTGGCCTCTCATGTAATTATTCAGTAGCAATTTAGTGGTTTTTTCACTTCTCTCCAGTTAAGTGTTTTATTTTTAAAAACAAAGGCTTCAGAGACTCAGCTGGAAATTGAACCTTTATTCAATGATCACCAATTAGCACGTGTGAGGCAGCAGGAGCCTACTGTACCAGCTTGTGGAGGTTAGATTTCCTCAGATGTGTAAGAAAAAAGCATGTTCTGAGCCTTCCAGTTTTACAGCAAGTAAGTAGAAGCCATTGAGTCATTCCACTGTTCATCTAGTCTACACAGATTACGTAGTTTAAAGGGACAAGCATCCTAGTATATACTGGTCATTTTAATGGTACCATGATCTTACCTGGTTTCTCTAAAGGCTATTGGAAGCAAACTAAGAAAATTAACTGCCTATTTTTGTCTGGATTTGGAGCTTAGCCTTGTCATAAACCTGTGAATGAGAACCAGTGCATGGCAAGTTTTGCTGAGCGGAGTTCTGAATCTGGCCTACTGGAGCCATTCCTTGGGAACGTGATGTGCTGCTCTTCCTCTGAACCTCTTACAAAGGAAGGGAGGGATATGTCTTGCAGGTAGCACTATAAAACGCCTGGAAATGGCACCTACCACAGCTTGCCTGTTACTGGCACAGCAAACATCTCATGCTCAGACTCCATTGTGTCTAATTTTAATGTAGCGTAATAGGTTACAGGCTAGTAACGTTTTGCAGAACAAAAGAGTTTACATCAATCCCTCCCCCAGATCTACATCATAAAGAGGATTCAGTTTTTATCCCAGGTGAACTACTTGGGGAAGAAAGTATGAGACACTTCCCCTCTTCAGGTGTGCCTCCAAAACTACATATAATCTATAGCAGTGTAAGTTATTATGGCTACACCGTGGTTAGTCAGATTGACTTAGATCAACTGGGGAAACGGTCATGGCAAAGTTTTATGCTGACAACTGGGCATGATCCTTGATGAATTATTTATGCAAAAAATGGCTAGAATACTTAAGCCGGTGCAGGGCTGTAGGCTTATATTGAGACGTTTCTGGATTTTCTTCTTGTTCAGTTTTAGGAGATACATGGCAGAATACAACTACTATAAGTTTGTTAGAACAGAAGCTTTGTACTTTTAAAGAAATTCTAGAAATGTTGGACTGGACTGATACAGGACTTATTGGAAATTAAGAGTTTGACATGAATAATGTAAACCAAAACTGGTGCTGATTTATCTTCACATGCTGTCTGTAAACTGCGGTAGGTCACGTTGCTACTTTTGGGAGCAGCGGCAGACTGTTTGGGGGCGAGATAATGAGCTGGGGCAGTTATCTCATCATGTCTTCATATCAGTCAGAGCCCTCTGTGCCTGCTTACGACTGCTGCTGGTCCTTCTAAACACTGAAAAGACCAGAATCTGAAGTCTGTATGGGATGACTTAGGCAAGTGTGTGCTGATGTTTGTATTTTTCTGTGTCTTTGTCCTGTATTGATATTGCGAGTGCAGCTACCATACATGACTCAAATGGGATTTCTTGGCGAGGGGGGCGGGTAGGAACTTGCCTTGCTCTGTCCAGCTTCCAGTGCAATAGGATCCTAGTCTGGGATTTACATACTGCTATCAGAGGACAGTCTGGTACAGCAATATTCTAAGAGAGACAAATCCAGTTGCAAAATAAAAAACAGAATATGTATCATTAGTAATGTTGAAAACAAGGCATTTTTAGGGGTGAAATAACTAGTTGAACTGTTGTGATGCAACCACGTGCTGGTCAGTACTCCCTGTCTTGATTAAATACTGTACATTTAATATCACTGCACTTACTGTGAGTTCTGTTGTTCTTGCATTTCAAGCCTGGTGCACCTGTACCTGCGTTGAACTGTTAAAGCAGAAGCCACTGCCTGAGCACCATTCGAGGAGTTGCACACACACCACCACAGTCTTTAGCTGCTAAGACCACAGTCCCTTCACAGTGGGCAACTGCAGTGAGCTGACGGGTGCACCTTTCTACTCCACACACACACATATACTCTTGGGTGCACTTCCTCCTCCTTCAGGCTCGATCCTAGGTTTCCCTCACCAGAGTCTCAGGCATTGGATTTTATAAACTAATTAATTTAATTGAAAGGTACAGCAGCAAGGACAGCCCAGGCTGGGTGTCTCCAAAAACAGGGACCCTGAACAAAGAAATCCCTGAGCAATTACACCCTTGTAATCCATACACCCACTTTTCATGCACATTGCATGTGTCTTTTAGTCCAATCTTCTAACATCTTACTGTTGGGTTTGTTTGGTTGGTTGGTTTTTTTAATGTGTCCAAGAAGGCAGGCTCTTACCTTTTTGATTTGCAGTTTCAGGCAAGGGTTGGAGCCTCCTTATCTTCTGGGTTACGTGCCTTGTGCACCTGAACTCCCTGGCAGAACAGGGAGAACTGAAGAATCCCACACTCGGGAAAAACAATACCAAAACATCAATGTGATATCAATATCTTCTCCATACTAAAATACTAAACACAGCACTGCAGCAGCTGCTAGGGAAATTACTAAGAAAAAACCAACACATTAAGAGCAAGAGAACTGTAAGAATCGCCACCTTGCTATCTTTGGCTAACCTAATTATTTTTAGCAAACTTTCCATGCTGACATGAAAATTTTATAGGAAGTTTGTGTCAGGGAAATGCATGCTATTGCTTAATGCAAATATAATTACTCTGTGGGACATTTCGCGTGCTTAGCAAGTCCTTGTCCAAGGATGATTGTCTCAGCTTTTTAGTAGCTCTAACTTTCAGGAGTAAATCAGAGAAACTGTTATTGCTGCTTGAGTTAGAATGCTTCCTGATGCAAAACTGCCATCCAGGCACTATAATTGAGCCCTGATTTGAATGAAAATTGATGACAACAAGTAATTAAGCTGTAGGGTCCCCATAGAGAGTGCAAAGATCATTAGAGTCTATGGCAAGTGTCAAAGGAAGTCAGAGGTGATATCAGCAGATGCTGGTTAGAAAAGGCAACAGGTACCACTTCTGCCTCTTCCTAGCTCTGCAAAAAAATCTTTTCTGAGCATTATACATGTCCAAATACTGTTTCACATGCTGCAAATTATTTGTGCCAATGGATTATGTAATTATTTGGCCACATACAGCACTGCAAGATGTACATTAGTAACTGCATTTGTTATTTCATGTGAAAAGCTGATTAGAAAGAGCAAGCACAGTTGCAGAGCTAAAGTTTGTATCATTCTTTGCAGTTGCATGGTACCTTTCAGAATTATTTAATTTTTTATAGTTGGTAAAAGGAAAAAAAAAAAAGTGTGCTGGTATGAGATATAAAGCACTTCAAGTCAGTGAAACAGCAGTAAAACCAAGATAAGCTAAGAGCTCTTTCAGCAGTAAAGTATGTCCCATTTCCTAAGTGTGGTCCTTGCTTCCAGTAAGTATCTTTCAGAAGCACTTCCTTTCTCCTGAAGTTTGCCAAAATCCCCAGCTCAGTAAAAGTACTTGAGGATAGGTGCCTTGAAGAGCAGGGTTGACATAGAGTAGTGGTAAGCATGCTTTTGAGTGGTCTGTTTAACACCTAACACATCTCAGAACATATCATGTTACCAAAATTAAAACATTAGTCTTTGACATTATTTTTAAAACATCAGATTCAATTTTCAGGACAACCATTTTGATACTGAGTTTTCAGCTTGACTTGTTTACTTGAATAATACTTTCTCTGCAGTATCTATTCAAGAATTTCAAACAAATAAATTCTGAACTGCAGTAATGACAGTCAAAGCTTAGATATGTGTTTGTTTGCTTGATTGGTTGTTTTTTTGTAATGTAACTGAATTAAAGAACCAAAATATGTACCTAAGCGTAGCATGTGTTCTGCAGGTATCTGCTTAATTGGTTTATAAAGATAGGAAGCTAGAAATTTTTTTAAAATTTGCTAACATGGAGACTGGCTTAGCTGAAATGAAGACCTTCCATGCTTTTAATGTACTTCCTACCTGGGAACACACAAAGGGTTAGTCCATTTGCTCGAGGAAGGACTTTGCTGTTCACTATTCAAGCTGTTAGAAGAGTTAGCTGTGTGGCTCACAGGACATTAGGTGGCTTTGTCATTGAGTTTTCTGTTAATTTCCCAAACTAGATCGGGTTAGATGTGTCTGAAATGTGAAGTACAAGGCTTGAGGGAGACTATTGATGGTAGCAGAACACAAGAGAAACAGGTCAAAACTTCCCGTCCTTCTGCTGCTACTCCAGTGATGCTGCTTTCTAGGTTTAAGTATCTATTTCCTTTCCCAGAGTAAAGGCAATATAAAGCTGGAAATCTGTCTGGTCATTTAGGGCAGGACTGGAGGAAAATCAGAAATTGGGATCCAGTATTCTAAATCTAGGCCAGTGGCTTTAGCAGGATGATTTAAGGCTCAATCCTTGAACTCAGGGAGATAGGTAAGAAAGAGAAGCCAGATCTTTAAGCTGTCTGGTTAATGGAGTCTCTTAAGTAAAGCACTGAAATTGTTTGGAAAGCCTCTTACCAGTAATTGCAGCTGTTCTGTTGACTGCACAAATGAACTGGTTCATTCTGTCTGTCCCCTTTAAGTCTGTACTGCTGTCTAGCAGTTGATCGGATAATTTTTATTTTTAAGTAGCTATTCTATAATTCAGGACAATATTGATTGCAATGTCTATATAGGGAAGGGGGAAAACAGTAAAGTTTTATTGTGTTTGCAAACAAGTCCGTTGTGACCTTGCAATATAAAAGCAGGAGCACAGTTTGACCCTTCAGTGTAGGAAGACAGTGCTGAGGTATGAAGTGTACAGATTTATCTATGTCAAAGTAGAGAAGAAGAAAGCTCTGAAACCCAACTTGCTCGTTTGGTTCCTGCTGCCTCCTTTCCCATGTGTTTTGCAGGTAGTTGCCTGCTTTGCCAACAATATAACATATAGAAAAGCACAGTATATATAATACATAAATCTAGCATTATCATTGTCACTTACAAAAAAACCCTGAGAACGCCACCAGCTCAGAATGGTGCTGCTCTGAAGCTAAATTTTCACCAAGGTTTAGTCTGAGTGTAGTTGTAGTGACAGAATGGCTGATAAGAGCATAACTATGAACTGCTAGCAAAGCTGTACACCACAGTAGGTATCTCTGCTTGGAAATCCAGAAGCAAAATGTCAGGTTCATTTACCTTAACCTGGGAGGAGTGCTTTCTAGACTTAGGCATCCATAAAATGTGTCTGAAAGTTGTTGCATTTATGCAAGCTGTAAAATATCTCCCAATTACTGAGACATAATCATGTCACAGGTGAGGCATTTGCAGCCCACATGCACAAGTCCTGGCATACCTTTACTGGCTTCTGGGACTAGGAGCATAGTTTAAGGATACCTGAGAATCAAGTCAGCTTGGGTTGTCACTTCGGTCTCAGTGCCCACACTGTTAGAAATGTAGGACTGAAAGCAGCAGAAAAAAGGAGATAGTGATGGTGTGAAGTAAAAGCCCTGTTTGTGTTGAAAAAGGATGTGAAATAGGAGTTGGAAAAGGAGAGGAGGTGGGCTGAAGAAAAGAGTGCTAGGGGACTGGACCTGAGGAGGCACAGCACACTGCCTAATTTTTCAAATATATCTTCACAACAAAACTGAAATGCCTGCTTTACAGTGTCAAAATAATTTTCTGCTCCCTCAGAGTTGCTGTGTTTGTGCAGAGAGAAGGCCGCAACAGGGACCGCCAAGTTTTCAGTTGTCCAAACAAATCAAAATGTTTCAAATTGTCCTTTTAACAGCATGTTTCTTATAAAACATCCAGTACAGTCAGATTATATCACTAAAAACAAATATACAGTCAGGCATAAAGCCAGAGGATTAGCTACAGTTCTGGTTTATCGAGAACAACAATACTAGTATCAGAGCAGAGGGAACTGAAATACTCTAGCAGTTGGATACATGGTAATTAGTGGCTCCTTAATAAGTACTTGGTGAGAGGCTGACGTACTGGGTGTTCCCAGTAAGTGACTGAAAGACACATTGTTGGTGTGGCAGAAACTCACATCTGGGTTCAGAGCTGAATTCCTTCATCAGGTCCTTAGATCCTTAGCAAGTGTAGTTGCCTACTGCCTCTATGTTAATGCCTGTATCTCATGTGTATTGTTAACTGTGTCCAACATGGGGATAAAATGGTAATGCAAAGGCCTTGCCTACCCTGCCTGTCCCTCCCCAAGGTGTTTTAGAAGTACAGATTTTGTCACTAACATACTGGCATGAGCAGCTAGTTGTGTGCTGCACATATGCTTGTAGAGTCTGGGTTGGGATTAACTTCTTAAAATCAGCTGTATAGACTAGGCTAAAAAGAAACCAATGCTCCGCTTGCATTTGGAGGCTTTCAAATCCTGGATTCTAATCTAACTTTACAGCATGGTTACTCTCTAATTAAGGATTCTGTGGATTAGAAGCTGTGCCATGTCTAACCCCAATGTAAATAAGATATACTAGCTCTTTGCCTAGCAAGTATTGAATAACTGTTTTTAATGTATTAAAAAAAAAAAACAAAACCCACACAAAAAAACCCAAAAAACCCTAGCATTTCCTCTCTATACTATAAAAAAGAACAGCTTTGCCAGGATGTACTGAATCTTTTCACTGTAATGACAGACTTTCTTCATTTACTTCCATAGGAAATATTACATTTTATGAATGAGTCTATCAGTGTTTGACAAACTCTCACTTGAAGATACATCAATTACTTCCACTGATAAAAAGCCTACAATTGTTGTAAGTTGCAACTTTACTTTGCACAGCTAAGGACAAATATTACAAATCCTGCCAATCTGTCTATATTTACCCTGATTTCTTTTATGGTTCTGTTTTATGAAGTTTTATGGCTCTAAAGTAACTTGAAACTACCTTATTCAGTCTCACATTGACCTAGTCAACTAGTCCCATGTTTGTACTGTCCTAAACCTCATGTAGTTTTTACATTTGTGCAAGCTGCATGTACAATTTCAGAATAAGAGTATCCATGTTAATCCATAAGTCTTGGTTAGAAGAACAAAATATTTCTGCTTTGAATCTTCTTGGAATATTCAAGTAGCTGCAGATGATCTAGTGTGGTTCTGACTGAAGTGCCTTTCCTGACAACAATGTCCCACTTCTGGGACTGCCCAGAAGTGCTGGGAATGTTGCCCTTTTTCTGCAGCAAAGCCCCACCCAAACAGACAAAACTGCAACTTGAGGTAGGGTGACAGCATCACAATTTTTTAAAAGGGAATTTTAAACAGATTTTTGTGGAGAATGAATCTGTCTATGGTTTGGTAGGTTGTATGCCTGATAATATAACTCTTTGTTTAGTGTAAGGTAACTTAGCAGGTATAGCATCAGTCCAGGGGAAGGTGATGTGCTAGAAGTAGATAAGTTGGCAGAGAACACATGAAATAACTTCTCATGGCCTCTTTCCTTGACAATGGTAACCACACTTTGAGCATCTCTGCCTATGTGTAATCAACAACAATAGTTTAGTAAGCTGAGGTATAAAGAGCTTTAAAGTTGATAACTATCCTTTCTTGCTTAAATTTAGTCCAAACTTACTAATTGTGGACTGGTTTTATACTGATATTCTGGAAATATGTGAACAGGGAGAGGGAGGGAGGAGAAATAACTTGCCCTGCTGCTGTGTACTGCATACACATAGGATCCTTAGCATTTAAACACGATGAATTGAAAGAAAGCTCAGTCTTGCAAGTGGATATTCTTTAGCATTGCTAGCAGCTTCAAGGGAGCCCTACCTTTGGTGTAGCACTAAAGCTGTAGGGTCACAGTTGTTAAACAACAGAAGCAAAACATCCCTTGCAATTCCAGAAGGAAGTGGAGGGCCTGTTGGAGGATATTTGGCTACACTTAATTTCAAATTATTTTTTCTTGTTGATGTTCTAGCTTCTGTAAAATT
This sequence comes from Calidris pugnax, assembly GCF_001431845.1. Classification (NCBI taxonomy): domain Eukaryota; kingdom Metazoa; phylum Chordata; class Aves; order Charadriiformes; family Scolopacidae; genus Calidris; species Calidris pugnax. Next base: position 2,920,674 of record NW_015090771.1, on the reverse strand, counting down.
GCCTGCAACTGCTGGCAGCCAGCATAGTTGAGAGCAGTCTTCAGCTGTTCTAGGATTGTGAAAACACAGGAGAGGTTTAACACCTTTGCATCCTCCAGATCCTTCCGTGCTTTCCATGAGCTTGGCTTTCTGACTTGCAGCCAAGTCTCCATAACTCTGCAACTGTCAGTTTGCCAGGAATGCTGCCAAGCGCCAGCACCTGTCAGAGCAGAACAAACTGCACGGGCACAACCCTCGCTGTTGATCAGCAGGATGCTGGGATTCAAGGGTGGGGGCAAGCCAGGAGGACAGCTGTGAATCTCCTCCTCTTGGCAGGAGCTGGGTCACGTATTCTCTGATAACTGTGGGTTTGCTGTACCAGGACTTAAAGGTGATGCCCTAAAAAAGCAAATAAGTGTCGTATAGACTGAAAGGAAAATGCAATATGGTCATGAACCATTACTGCATGAAATGTGTTTGATTTTGTACAACTTGCTAGGGAGCAAGGGAGAACACTATTTAAGGTAACACTGTATTGACTTTGTTAGGGTGGTTCCAGTTCCCTGCTCAGCAGCACACTTGTTTATCTGATCTTTTGTTGATGTATGTCCCTGACTTTCCTCTTCATCCCTTTGTGTTCTAACAGTCATCTATGACTGCTCTGTTGTCCATATTCATGCCTGTCTCTGTGCATCTCCTAGGAATGACATAATTACACTGCAACTCTGCTGTTTTGTTGTCTAAACAACTTTTTTTCTCCTTACAAATTAAAGAGGAGAGAGAGAGAGCACCCCACCATTGTCCAGTCTTTTTCCTATAAGATAATCCTGTCTTCTTAAGATGGGAGGAGTTTTTATTTGGTTTTAGTGAGGGAAAGCCTTAGTCTGTTCAGTGTTAAACACAGTAGTTAGTGATACTAAACTAAAATAGTATAAAATCTGAAGTTTCAATTCAAGAATGTGAAATGGCTTCAAAACCAAAGCAATTGCTTTTAAGAGCTAAGATGAGTAGTGTTCATGGTAGTTCTCTAGTGGAAGTTTATTATTTAGATAATTCATTTGGAAGTGTTTCAGTTATTTAACACAATCTTTCTTGAGTGTTGACAGTTGTTTTCACATACTGGAATGTGGGGATAACTTCACAATTAGTATTATTTATTCTTTGAATCTTATAGTATGAGATGAAGATATTATTCTTCTTCAATTTAGCATTATGATCAATGTGTACCTGCTTCCAGTTTGTGTATGAGGACCATATCCTTGCCAGGTATTTCACAATCAAGGAGTCAAATCCTATTACTTCATGAAAAAGATCAAAAGGGAAGTTGTGTATATGTACAACCTTTGATTTGCAACATTAAATTCAAAAAAATGAAATTGCACATTTCATGTGAGTAATATTATGGCAGGTGCATTTTTCCATTATGAAGCTAACACCTCTTTCTTATATTTGTAGTAGCCATCAAAATGTCTTGGAGAAGTCTAATATTTTCTTTTTAAAAATGCAAACAATGAAATAACTTTCAACTTTCACTTTACTCACTAGAAAGGTCTGTAAAAAAGTATGGAGAAGGAGCTGGAGACAATTGATCCAGGAATAGTTGCCCTTTAATGGCCTCTTTAGTGTCCTGTCCTTTGGTTTATGTCAAAGGGGTGGCGTAAGGCACTAAGAACAACCCATTGCTCTAGCTGCATCTTCCTCCGCCCCTTGTACTCTCAGGACAACGAGGTTTTGTTCAAATTTCAAACGCTCTCATATTACTTACTACCAAGGACAGAGAGGGGAAAGGTTTGCTTTATAAACAGTAAGGACAATAGTGTGTCTGTGAAGATGCAAGTCTTTAAGTACATAACATTTATTAGCTGATGTGACAGAATCTCTTCGCCATAAACAAAGGTATGTATATTAATCACTAAATTACCTGAATTTTATTTATGTTACTTTCAGTCACCTGGATAGATAGAAGCAAAACAATTTTGAATTTGTGTTGTATGTTTAATATCTGATCTATAATTCAGAAATTATAGATCAGTTTTTTATCACAACAGAAATTTTAACTCTTAATGAAAAAATGCCAATAAAATACAGAGTGAAGCATTTATGATGTTGCACAATACTTCAAGGATTTAGGCCTTGGAAATTCCTAAAATGTCCCAGAATTTATAACTGATTACAATGCAAAACTTGTGTGTGGTGTTGGGTCTTTAATGATGTAATGTGGGATACTTTGGCAATTCTTTAAAAATTTAGAGCATGAAACTGCTAGAAGATACACCAATATAAAGAAATGAATCTGTTCTAATAATGTTCTCTATACATCTGAGCAGAATAAGGGAGTACATAATATGGAGCCTACTAGCTCTGAGCCAGTATCTGTAATGGGCACTGTAGGGATAAGTTGGCTGATTTTGCTTTCTTAAACACTTGTTTCCGACTGCTTCTGATGTTACCAGTCTGTGTGAGATTGTTTCAGATTTCTCAAACATCATGTCAGTGGTTAAGTCAGGACTTGGTATCATAATGCTTCTTACTGTGATAAGTATGTTGGAAATGACAAAGCATGAAAAAATTAAAATACAGGACCACATTTGAGATCCATTATTTAATTTTGGATTCCTTTTGCAATGTAGTTACAGATTCAACACTCCCTTCCCTGCCCCCCAAATAGTTACTTGATGCATTCCAATTCCTTCCCTTCCTATTTCTTCTATGCCATGAAATCCAAAGATCACGTTTTAATGCTCTGCTTTCTACTGGAAGAAAACTCATCTGGCCTCTGGGCAGTTGCCACTTGACTCTATGACACAGATTTCAGTGACGTGGGCAGTTTTGCCACATGAAATCCTTTGCCTGTTGTTTATCTCACAGGTGTTAGTGATGAATGCTAAAAGTTTGAAACAGTTAGGGGAGGGTCATCTCTTACCACACTTGAGTAATGTGTTGCTAGAAATAGGAGAAGATAGTGCTTCTTCTGTGTTATTGTGAACCAATGTTTAACTTTGCTTCCCCGCTTCCAAGCAACAGAATTACAGCATGTCCTTAAAAAACAGGGGTTTCTGTGTCCTGAGGTGAATTTATTTAAAAATAAAATTAAAAAAAAAAGGCTTGGTAAAGTGCTTAACATGCCTCACAAATTTTGAGCTCACCCCTTCTGCTTCTCTCATTTAAAAATTTAATGCTACACACAGACTTGCGTTTGAACAGTGTTTTTACAAGGAGCAAGTGGTGTTCAGGAGTTTAAAAAGTGGATTCCTTGCACTTGTTTGCATTAAATAATTGAACGTCACTATTTGTAAGTTTCCCAGTCTGTAAAAACTAATGTGGTGTTTCCTTCACCTCAGGCTTTGGGAAGGTGAACTCATTAAACTTGATGTTCTTGAGATTCTCAGACGAAGGTCACACTTGAGATGCCTATTGCTGTTAAACTATTGCTTCAGGTGCCCTTTAGTGAGGACGAAACTGTATTTACTTACAGGGATTAGATGGTGAATCTTTTGTTCCTAAAGAATCATAACTAACCACCAGGAACTATGTAAGGAATCTCAACAACTGTGTGGTGTCAAGCAGTATACTGGTAACTGTTTACTTAACGAAGCTTTCTCACTGGTTGTGCTGTGCTCTTCTATTACTTGGTGATCTATACCTACTCCCAGAATGAACTACTTGTAGGGCAGTTGCTTAAGGCCATTTGTGTCTTTTAAATTGGTTTTCCTACAGTTATTAGCATTTGCTCACAAAGTTTTTCAGTTCTTCCTGTATTGCTAAAAATAAGAATTATTTTTGAATATTTTGGAGTAATTTTATAATCTGTTCACATTGGTATACTTTCACAGCTATACAAGTGGATATAGAGAGGCCATTTCCTCATCTAGAGCAATTTATTGTCTGCTTCTGCAACCTAGAGCTTGGAAACATGCTGTGTCCACACATTTGCCTCACAAGCTCCCAACAACAGGGAACAAGCTGACCTGAACTCATATGTTTCTTTTCTCCCTGCTGGGCTTGCCTGAGAGGACACCTTTTGTAGGACAAGCAAATACAGACTATGGGACTCTTAATTTTTGGCTCGTAAATTGTGATTCTGATTTGTCCTCTGTTCTGCTTTGCCAGAGAGATTCTACTCTGATTTACGCCAGAAGAGCTTAAATTGACTCAAAGGGCTTAACATAAAGTATTTAGTCTTCAAAGACCTTTAAAAGTGGTAATGGACTATAAATCCTCTACAGCATTTTAGAGTTAGGATGATAAGAAACCAATGTGAACTGACCTGTAAAATTATGGAAGACTTTTGCAGCCAGCTTGCTTAAGTTAATAGTACCAAACTACTTGTCTGATTTCTCTTGTGAATTTTTTTGTGATCCCCAGTTCCAAACCCCTAAATCCCTGTACCTTTTTTTTTTTTTTTTAATCTGTAACTTGTTCAGGAAGTATTCTCTGTCAAATGTTTGTACTGTGTTATCCTTTAGCCATTTTAACACTTTCTATTCCACAACTGATAGTAAATACTTTGGAAGGTTGTGATGGTTTTT
>NW_015090771.1:2908705-2916156 GCF_001431845.1 Calidris pugnax | reverse complement strand
TTTTTTTTTTTTTTTTTTTTTTTTTTTTCAAAAAGAGGTTTGAGTCACTCATTTCCGTGTTTGAGTTGTGGGGAACAAAGGCAATGGTTTTGTGTAGGTTTTTTAGTATTCTGACCTGATGATAAGTTAATTTTTTTTTAAAGTGCATTTTTTTTAGTCATAGAGCCTTTCTGATTCTCTAAATTGATGACTCCTTTAAAATCAATGCTCTGGTACATTCATTACTTAAGTTTTAGCCTTTTGTAAACATTGTGTATAAAGACTGCTCAGCACAGCTGGCAGTACTCCTACCTCAGTAAGGGAGACTTACTGGTGTTAGGCCTAAATGAGAGTACAAGATTTTAAAGCAAAAATAGTTGAATATTAAAAGAACCTGCTGTCACTGTCTCCCCCCAAAAAATCAGCCACCAAACACACAGTCTGTAACATCTTACTCCAGCACTAAATAAAACTCTTAAAACAGGTGTGCCATGATGAAGTTACAAATGGAATTAGAAATTCTTACATAAACAGTAAGCATTCAAATCTGAAAATCATTATCGCTGTCTAGACAGATATACATTAAATACTTGCTTGTCAGAAATAACTGTTCCATTAACATTTTGGCACCATAAGAGAAGGTTCAAACTTATATTTCCTACTGCCAAGGGCTGTTGCAGACATGTTCGTCAAATAATACTGAAACACCACTGTGCATATACATTAACTTTCCTCTGGTGTTAAGTGAGAATGCCGAGGGAATATATTAATTTTGTATATTCTCGCATACATTGCGTAACAAAGTGACATATCTTAGAAAAGAGGGCACTGTGAGAAGGGTGGATGCTGAAATATTCTGCTTGACTAGAAGTATTCTGGGAAGAGAAAGGAGAAACCAGTGAACAAACATTGATCAACAGCTACTTGCTACCGGAAGTATTGTTTCCTTCTGCATGTGAGGAACCCTCACAAAGGGGCTTTTTTCCCCCCATAAATTCTAGTGAGCTCTAGAACACACTGTTACAGAAGTTGAATCTATTTATTGATTTATGCATGTAACTGAAACAGGTATTTTTTGGTGTTTCTACTCTAATGGCTGAAGGAGGATCTACTGTCAGCATTACCCTGTGGCAGAGCTTATTCCACTCCACTGACTTTTAGCACACAAGATTCAGTGCAATTCAATCCCTGAAGTTGGATGCATCCACACCCTTTGTGAAAATGTACAGAACATGGAAAACAATAAGAGCTCCCTGTTCCACTGAATTGTGTATATTTTCCTTCAAGGGAAAAGCATTCTAAAAATACTTGAAGTACCTAAGTTACTAACGGCTTTTAGATTCCTAAGGTAACTTTTAAAAAATTTGCAATTTCTATTTACAATAACATTGAATATAATATTTTCTTCTTTCTTTACTAGATACTTCAAACACTAGGCTTTTAAGTGCTATGTGTAGCTTATGGATGTCCTCGTACCTCTGGCTGCATATGTTAAAGATTTTCCTATAAATTATTTAGTGGTAGAATATTTTAAACTCCTCTTGTTTGTGTTTATGCACAGTGGTATTTAGTGAAATAAGCATGGAAATGGATTCCACTGTTGTGTGAACTAAGTCCATAATAATTCAGACATGTGATGCCTCTGATTTGAATAACCTCAAGATGAAATAGGAGCCTTTGGTTGATTTAGTGTGCTCCTTCTATGTGTGGTATTAGAAGCCTCACCTTGGCTTGTATGAAATCCAAACGTGGTAGGGTTGTCAGCAGGCAACCTTATACCTAATGGTATATCTATATGTAGTGGTTCATTTCCTTTTCTCTCTCATTTTCTAAAGTTGTGTCTGATGTACCTGAATGTTTTGATTGTCAATATGAATATTCAATCCTGTTTAGTTCTTATCTAGCCTCAGAGGCATCCTTTGGCTGTATTCTTCAGTGTAATTATGAGTTGTGAGAGCTTTAGAAAACCTATTTTCTAATGCTTTTAAACAAAAGAAAGCCTGTTTTCTTGCCAGGCAGCATTTGAATATTAATTAGCCTATAAATATTTGTAACTAGTTCACGAAAGCATAAACAGTTTAAAAGCTGTCATGAACTGCATGGAATGCTGGTGCTCCATTGTGATAATCCTGCTGTTCTTGCGACAGAATGATGCAAAATATCTTTGAAATCATGTTAACACACTTTGTTACTTGCAGATATCTGCAGCTAGACATGAAAATACATTCAGGATGGAGTTAAAACTAAGGTGTGTTCTGTGTTCAAGTAATATGCCCCAAATGACTGAACTAATATTTGACTGAGAGCCATCTCTCAAATTTTAAAACTTTGTCATTTAAGGGATATTATTTTCATAGATTAAAGCACCATAGTTTTAAGTATATCCTGAGTTTAAACTTGGCATGGCGGCAGTACGTACTTAAGAATTCCTGCAGGCCTAGAGTACTGTCTGTTAATTAAAACTTTTAAAATTTCAGTGTTAAGTAATTGAGTAGAAGAGAATTGAAGATAGAGCCTTATTCTGTATAACTCACTGCATCTCAAACTAGGAGATTGTTAGCTGCAACTGTGGTTTTCCTCTGAAGTAAGACGTACAGCAAGATCTTACAGCACCATTTCTCTCCTCTCTCATATTAGTAGTTGTTGAAAAATTAAGCTGGGGTCAATGCACATTTGCCAATCCCAGGGGCCTGTATAGGACCTATTTTGGAGATGTTCTAAGCAGACCTGATTTGCAAACTCTGAGCTGAGTTTTCATGTTTTTGGAAAGAATTTGCTTATTGAAGCATGTTTAGCAGCTGTATTTCCAAGGAACAGAGAAAGAGGCCGATGTATTGAAGGCCGCTGATCTAGAAAAACTTCCAGAACACCTTTTCTTTCTGGGTCCTGTAATGGGAGCTGGTAAGGCTACTCTGGTCCCTTCCCAGAAATTCTACGTACTTTTTCACCCTACAGGATTATAAGGAGTAAACTTAAATGACTCCTGCAGCTGGCTTAGCATTGCTTTCTCACAGGGTTCATCTTGATCCCTGCAGAATCCAGCCTGTAAAACACAACGCCAGCATGTTGTGTCTCAGACATCCTGCTGACACCACTCTGCTTATCTAATCATACTAATATTGACATATGACTGTTTCTCCTTTATTCTGTCGCAACCCTTGTTCTTTAAATACATACAATTTAGTGCAGATATGTCAATATAATCTGGGCTTTTAGCTTTCAGTCATGTACTGACCCTCCCCTGGAATCCTCTGGTGGATTTAAAGGTCATCACCAGGTAAGAGGTCACTATTAGGCATGTACCTACAAAAAATGAATTGTTTCATCAATGATTTTGAGACTTTAAGGTTGGTTTTGATCTAATTTTAGAAGAATAGAAAATTTAAATTTCAAAGTGTCTGCAAGACTTGGGGAGAATAGCTAGAATGTTTACTTTGGAGTTTGTAAATGTAAAAATTCTTTTTTTATATTGCTACAGTTCAAAATAAGGCTACTTTGAAAAAGAGCTTCAAACCTCTAAACTTCACAGTGAATACTGTTCTCATTTTAGAAAAGCTATTACTTCCTATCTCCCCGCACACCTATCTTGGGTGCTCTGAGTCATGACCCACAGCTGCTATAGGCTGGCTCAGCTCTCCAGGCATTAGCTCACTTCATACTCTCCAGAATGATAGCCCAACAGCTACTGGATTTGTAAGTTAGAAGCCTGTTTACCAACTGAAAATTAGAGATACCCCTAGGCCAAAACTTCATAAGATTCAAAACAACTTTAGGCTTCAACACTGGAAATATGATCTAGATAGTCTTGACCCTATGCTAACAAGGTGGAGAGAGATAATGTTTCTAAAGTGTCAGCAGAATTTTATTAATCTTAGTTTTCTAATGAGCAGCTATGAACTGGGAATACTTTCATCTGCATATCTCCATTAAAGAGATATTCTTGTTGTGGTTGAAGATCCTTAAATATCTATGTATTATTACTTGAAAATGTAAACTGTAAAGATTTTATCTGATATTTTATTATAGAGGTGGTTTTTTTTTAAGGTACTTGCTTAAACAATATTTAGTCCTAAGGAGTGAATGGATCGTGTTCCTTATTCAGAAATGGGGTATTTTACAATTTCACAGAGTGCTAATGAACAAGCTAGTAGAGGGTTGTAGAACGAGTAATACCTCTTGCTGGGTGAAATCTATTGCATAATGTTAACCTTTTGTGTGAGCCAAGCTTTTCAGGGTAGTAAACAATACATAAATTGTACCGATAGTGCAGCCTCAGAAAAGAAGCAAGTTATGATTGATTTACCATAGCAATGCCATTATGCCTCTGGTACATTGAGGTTCATATCGTGCTCCTAGCACTTATAATTCGCTATTAAAATTACAGAGTCAAGCTCTTTTGTAAAACCTGAGATCCCACTTTTCCCTCTGAATGTTTTCCTGTACCAACACGAGGTATTTTGGCCAGTGTGCCTTAAAGGAAACGTTCCTTTTAATCCTGTCATTTCAGAAACTTTTCTACTATGATATATTAGGATAAGGATATATTTGTAGTGCTGTTCTATGAACAAAAACTTTCAAAAATTAGCCAAGATCTGCAAGTTGATGAGATTCAGGCTTTTAAAAGCCAAATAGTATGGTTTTTTGCCTGGCTTCTAGGAACTGTGTTCCTAGAGCTTTAATCCCTGAATTTCCTTGCGGTATTTGCAAGAGCACAGAGTTGAGAAGAACTGCAAGATTCCGGCAATACTCAAAACTGAGTATCTATCATAGCATGCTATTAATCTGTAGTTTATTTGACTGTGAGGCTCTGAAAGCTGTAATACATTGGTATGAGTGTTTGAGTCTGCCTTGCCAAGTTACAAATGAACAAATAGAACTGCTGGGAATTCACTTACACAGTGAAGAGAATTACTTAGAGGAAATACATGAAAAAAGGTGTCCGATGAATATTTTTACATATCTACCTAAATACTTCCCCTAGAATTATCCATTGCTATGTCATTTCATTCAAGGGTGTTTAGTTATAGGATGTAATTTTTTAATCTGATTTATATATTTAATCCAACTAAGAGTTGAGAGAAAAAAAAGGTGCAAATGTTAATACAAGGAATGGGTGTGTCTATTTTACCTATCAAATGATGGAATTATCATATGATTACTATTTTCAAATAGGTTTATTTTGATTGTTTTGAATGACAATAAACAGAGAAGGTTCTTCTGACTTTGAAATAAGCAAATAACACATGCGATTGCAAATCATGCTAGCTTTGCTGTAATTAGCTATAGCTTCACCGAATTTCCGAAGAGAAACCCACCCCAGGGAGGATTTGGCCCTTTAGAAGATTGGAGAAGCTGATTATGCATCGTCTTGCCCACTGCCAGTCACCATCTGGTGTGCTGGCACCCTGGGGTGGTTTAAATGTGACAGTAACATTACACAGGTGTACGAAAAGCAGGAAAAAAATACAATAGTGAATCAGGACCATGAAGTTCTGTTGGGAAATACTTCGTTTACAGTGTACAAACAGATTGTTCTGCTTTGAGAAAGAGAATTTGGCTCCGTTATGTATTTGGCCAAGCTTTATCAGACTTTATATGAACAAAAGATCAAACTTTCTGATGGGGTCTGTACATGACAGGAATATAGACAAAATCCGGAGCAGTCCTTCAAGTGTTACGTATACGATTTGAAACGTACAGGATGTCTGGCCTTATTGTTAGTATGCCCTTCTAGCTCTTGCAGTCTTTCTCAGTAACACTCAGTTTAGAAATTTTTTTTCTTTTAAACTAGAGCAATATGAATGCATCGCTCCTTGAGGAAAAGTTTTGGCTGTCTCTCAGAAATAGAGCAGGATTTTCATTCTGCAGAGGATTGGCAACAGAGAATAAGTCTTAATGGTATTATCCAGGAACTCCTTGAACTTTTTAACATTATGCAAATACGGGCCTAAGAACTAATGTAATATGAGTTTGTTTAATTATACTAATTTAAATAATCCTTTATATTTCTGTTACTGATAAAAAGAAACTCTTAAAATAATAACTTCTGAGATTAACCCTTTGGCCCTGCACAGTAGAGCACCGACAAATCTTTTTGAGGCAACCAGCAACCTGTTTTGATTTACCTGATTTAACCAGTTTGCAGTTTCCAGTTTATCTACTGGTCATAAGGCACTCTTCAAATATAGGCTTTTTAAAATTTCAGAATGCCTTCAATAATCAACTGTTACTAGAGCTGTGTTTAGAAATAGACACACCAAAGAAGAAAGATAGGAGGTATCAGTGCTATGCTGACATAGCTGCTGCCTAAAGAAAAATGTTGTGATTCCCTTAGCAGCCAAGGAAATCTTGTGTTGGTTTCTCTGGAAGAGACCCAAAACGCACACACAAATGGAGAGGTGGGTAGAGTGGAACAATTCCAACCACCGCTGGTGGTATAACCAGCGCAGACGGGGACTATCATTTGCAACAACCTGCGACTAAATTGTGCTGGGGCTGTTTTAGCTGCCACCGACCAAAGATGAGGGAAGCATATCTTAGCTATTCGGGCTCCAGTTTGGAAAGATTAACATTTTGGATTTCCAATAGCTGAATTTGTATGATTGTAGTGCTCTCTAGATTTATTTTTTTTTTCCCCCCAGTAGTGGGTTATGCTGCTGGAATTATTTTTTTTTTCTTCTCTGCTAGATCCTTTGTGCACTGTGGTGTGGAAGTTGTTTATGAAGAATTTATCCAAGCGTGTTGCACTGCTTGTGAAGTATGTTTACCTGTGCCTCCTTCATGGTGCTGTTACCCAGACCCCTTGGCACCCACGGTGCAAAATTCTGGTTTCAGGAAAATTGGGATTGGGGAAAGTGTCTCGGTTCACGTGATTCAGCACAGTTCCACAGAGGTCTAAATGAGAATATGTTTTAAAAAAAATAATTTAAAAATGTGCTACCTCTACCCAGAATAGGGATATATAAGAAGTCTGGAAGGGGCAGTTACAGAATAACTTGTCAGTAGTACAAATATCTCCAGAGCCAGAAACATGAAACATGAGGATCCCTACCCAAACCACTTGAGTGACAGCTTCCAGGACCAGTCCTGATTTTCTCTGTTTGTTAAAAAGGATGCATGAAATCACATGGGTTTTTTGTTTGGTTTTTTTTTTGTGTGTGTGCATTAAACCTTCCTAAAAAGGTAGCCTAGGTACAAATCCGTGTCTCAGCCGGAGGGAGGGAGGGAGGGGGCCTGAGAGAACAGGGTCCATTCCAAGGTCCAGCTGCCTCGACGGCCGAGATACTGCGGCTGAGGTGTGTGCGCCTGGCCGGGGCCTGGGCATGGACCTTGGAGCCTGACAGCGGGGCGGGGACCGAAAGGCAGGCACCGCTCCGGCCCGCCCCGTCCGGAGCCGCGCTGCCGCCCGCCCCGTCTCCCCACGACGCCCCCCGGGGAGGGGCCGGAGCGGACCGGGCGGCAGGCACGGCCAG
>NW_015090771.1:2906844-2908695 GCF_001431845.1 Calidris pugnax | reverse complement strand
AACGGCCCCGCCGCTGCCCTCAGCCCCGGTTCGACGGGCGCTCGGTCGGCAGCCTGACAGCGGGGCGGGGACCGAAAGGCAGGCACCGCTCCGGCCCGCCCCGTCCGGAGCCGCGCTGCCGCCCGCCCCGTCTCCCCACGACGCCCCCCGGGGAGGGGCCGGAGCGGACCGGGCGGCAGGCACGGCCAGAGGCGGTGCCGGCGGGAGGGCGGTCCGGAGGGGTTGCGACGTGTTGCTCCTTCAGCGACGGCACTCGACGCGTCCCGCGGGGCTAGAGATGCTCTCACGCGTGGGGGCGCGGAGCGCCTCCGCCACGGCGAACTTCGCCGACGACGTGCTGCGCGTCTTCGGGTCCAACCACAGCCTGTCGGCCGGGCAGCTCTCCGCGCTGCTGCGGCAGCTGGGCGCCGCGCCCGCCCTGGACGCGGTGCTGCCGCTCACCCACCTGCACTACAACCAGGTACCGCGGCGGGAGCGGGGTTTGTCCGGGTGCGGCGGTAAGGGCTGGGCTTGAAAACACACGTCTAGGAACCAGGGGGCGCCGAGGCGGGTGAGCAGCTCCTTAGTTTCTTAAATCGCCTCGCCGTCGTGTTTCCTCACGGTGAAGCGGGGAGAGAGGGAGGGAACAAAGTTCTCTTGAGACGCTGGGCCGAGTTTCGGGAAAGGTACCGGTCCGCTGGTGAGAGCAGTTTGTGGCAGGGGGGAAAAGTGCCATCCGTCAGTGATCCGTCACTGCCGTGCGGGGCTGCCCGTGCGATTAGCTCTACCCCTTCATGGCTCAGCTCTTAAACTGGCGCTTCTCCTGGGTAAATAACACCTGGGCAACAGCAACAAGCGTATGAGAATCAGTTAGTGTTTCCCTCTGAGACTTGTATAAACAAGCCTTCAGTACTTGTTAAAATACAGTTGTCATGTGATAACACAAACTTGATTATAGACAGGTCTACTTGTGTAAAGAGACTTTTTTTCAGAAATTTTCACATCTTCTAAGTTGAGTGCAGAGTGTGCGCCCATCAATGCATCTACTGAAAGCTGTTTAAAATGATGTTTAATTTACTGAATATCATTGGAATACCAGTTTTCATGAAAAGTGTTACTCTGTTTAGTGTCTCTATGCAGAACTCAGACCTCAATGCTACTTTTTAAAGTCTCTGTAATTTCATGTATTTGTAGTGTCCCAGACTAAGTTTGTTTTCTTGAAGGGGAATTTTGAGCGTGGTGGTTTCCTTATGCTCAGGAATCAAGGACACAAAGTCAGTCATGAAAAGGAAAGCAGGGATGACTGCTGAGGTTTGGTTCAACCTCCTAAGAAACAGAAGAGGCATGGTTCTAGGGACCTTGAGAATTTTTTTTTAACATTTATAGTAGTAGCTCTTTTGCTTACTCCATGAAGGAGACAAACCTTCCATAAGCTCCCTTTCTTTTAGGAAGAGTACAATTCTAATGTCTTTAACCTCACCCGAGGTTTAAGTGAGAGCTAATGCTACTGAAATCAATGTAGTATTCAGTATAAGCATGGCAGTATTTGCCAGAATCACTGCTTTCAAATCTCACAAATTGAACACTGTTCCAACACAGTGTATTAAAAACATAAACATTTGCAGCCACACATGCTAAATACAAGTTTACAGTGTTGAATGTGGCTATGAAAAGAAGCTTTCTTTAAAAGGGGATAGAAATGAGTAGATTCTGTAGTCCTTCAGGTTTTCCCTCTGCACGTAGACCTCGTACACAGGTTTTGGCACGAGCTACAGAGGAAATAAAAAAAAAAAAAAAAAAAAAAATGCTTTTTTTTAAAAAAAAAAAAAAGAAAAAAAAAAAAAAAAAAAAAAAAAAGAAAAAAAAAAAAAG
>NW_015090771.1:2885263-2906684 GCF_001431845.1 Calidris pugnax | reverse complement strand
TGAAGCACAATTGCACTGCTTCACAGCGTCTCCATAGGGTCAACATTTTGGATTCCCTTCTGCTTTGAATGGAATAATTGGGTTTATTCTGCTGCTCTTGCACTGCACGAGATACAAAAGAAAAAAAAAAAAAAAAAAAAAAGTAATGCTCTTTCTTATCATTTAAATGAGCGTTCCTTAAAAGTCATTTGAAGTTTAACTGAAACAATATTTTTTTACAAGCCTGTTCTGGTTGTATCCATTTTGAATAATATCTAGGGTACCACCCTAAAATGTGCATACTTATTTGCTGAGTTACTTCTATTCTATGTTAAAATTGGCTTTACGGCTGCTCCATCAGCTATTACATGCATTTAGGCAAGTGCATTTTAGCTCCTGGCTTTTCTTCCTTCATAGATACTAGGTATATCAATGACCTTGGGCAGGTAGTGCATGCGAATGCATACTCATACCAAGTAAATCAGACATGATAATTTTCAAAGACTGCGACTCTTTGTGCTTACAAGTTGGTAATTTAGAGTATCTACTGGTTATGACAGACAACATAAAGTGGCCTAATCTAACTTTGTGTGTTGGAAGGCATCAGAAGCCTAAGGTCTACTGATTCTCTAAAGGAGGAAATAAATACCTCTGGAGAGTGTTTCACATCTTTCTCAGACCTGAATTGTCCATTCAGGCTGCATAAGTATCTGACTGTAGGAGGAAACAAGGTTTATCTTAGCTTTTCAGTTCTTAACTTCAGGGTTCAGAGCTAGTGTGATGACTCCTAGGCCTTTCTTCCAATCAAGATAACACGGCCCTGCTCATCCAAGCCTGAAGGAATTTTTAGTGGAGAGCTGATCTGTAAGGGACAGGCGATAAAGCACTTCAAAAACTGGCAGAAAGGAACAGTTTCTCTTAGTTTTATCCCAGTATTAGTGTTTTGTTTTAATGTTTCATTCATAGTTTTTGTAATCCTATTAATTTCACAAGATCTGCCAGAAGGTGATCCATTTTCTTAAAAAATGAAAGAGTTTGGATGTGCAAGTCAGAAAGAGATGGATGCTTGATTTCGGTTTTACTTTGATACCAGGATGACTTGAAAAGATAAGGGAGAGGAAAAAATAATTTAATTTGTTGATGATGCTGTATGAACATATATCCATGTAGGCATTTATGGTAACTTATGTCCTGTGATGTCCATGAAGATGCTAATTTTTTTTTCCTGTAAAAAGCAAAAAAGAAACAAATTTTTGAGTACTGTTTTGGATTTTTTGGTTGAACTGTCTCAAATTCCTTATGCTTTTGGTTGCTATTTTTCTTTCATCATGCACTTTTATAATTATCTTTATTTTGTGTTTATATTTTCTTTCCTCTTCAATTTTTGATAATCACATTTTCTTAGTATATAAGCAAAGACTTCCTGTCAGAGAAAAAAGTGGTAACCGAGGAAATTCAAATGCCAGTTACTGCTGTTTTTTCACATTTTACTGTGGAATTCCAACACATTTTAGTCCTGTTAATGAGGATAAAATTAGCAATATCAGTGTAATAGATGATGACATGCTTACTCTATATTTTTCATTATTAGCAAGATGTAAAAACATGAAACTATACTTGATTTTCTGTCACTGGGTTCATTGTAGTATGATAGTCATATGTATGTGCTGGAGGATTAAATTATATGCTTTAAAGTTTTGGTCAGAAAATACATGGGAGGTAAGTGGGCATTGGTAAGGAAGCTTGTTAGGAAAGGGGGAATGCCCTGACAGAGCCTGGCTTATGGTCTTGATCCAACACCATGATCTGATGTTGCCTGGCCAGTGAGAGGATAGACTTACTTGTCCTACATGCTAAGTGTCTTATTTCTATAATATCTTCAGGAAATTTCAGCATTCATGGACAGTTTTCAGCTCTCAGCATGAACCAGCTGCCTTAAACAGGTCCATGTGTTTGTGAAATCCCTAAAAAGCATGTAAGTGTGTTCAAGCAGCTTCATCTGGTCTGACTCTGCCTCATGGAGTGCTGCTTATTGAAGGCATGGTCATCTCCTAGCGTCCAGTTCTTACCTGTGCTGAGTGACAAAACGGTGCCACCACATCAGTATTAGAAGCTTTAATTTGTTACAAGTTGAGGAAGAAGACATATATTGTATATATATGACCACAAGTCACATGTCTCTTTTTTGACTTATCCAGACTCAGGCTAAGTAAAAAAAAAAAAAAACAACAAATGCTGGTTGGACAGGTATTCACTGCATTCTTTCTTTGCTGTTGCTCCCGTGTGACCCGCTGCTCAGCCCTGGTGTGGGCTAGGCTAGCATTTCATCAGGAAACATCTAGAAACTGCAGTCCCAGTTGCTGTTGGGTATCTTGCTACTTCACATGTGGAATGCTACAGATAAAACAAAGGTAGAGCAAAGATAAGAATGGGACAGAAGATCAGAAAAGGGGCTGAAGCATTTACAAGGTGGCTGGTAGTGAAGCATTCTATGTTAATTTTCCAGTTAGAGGTCCTCTCTGCATTATTTTTATCTGAGCAATTATCCCATCCTTTCATTCAAAGGATGTAGTCAGCTGGCATCTGCTTTTCATTATAAAGATGCTGGTGTAAAGAGATTCTAAATAGTCATGTATCACTTTTTTCATTTGACATCTTAAAAAAAAACCCAACCCCATATTGGTCGTAGTTTTTGGGAGAGCCTTACCAGGAGAAAGGTAAATGTCTGTTTGAATAACCCAGTTGACGGTTTAATATTTTTTTTTAAAGTCTGAATGCTTTGTAGTTCTACTGATCTAAGTCCTCCCTAATTTTGGTGAAAGCATTTTTAAAATTGTTTTTTAACAGTTGAAGGACGTGATCAGTGGTGTCATATCTTTTTTGCAGTTGTTTGTTAAACACCGGGTGACAGTCACATTACAGCCAGTCCCCTCAGCTAAGCGCTGCGACAAGGTTTACTGAACAGCAGGGGACAGACATGACAGTAGAGTTGGTGAGCCAGGACCTCATTCTCAGTCCCCTGTTCCATGAGGCTAAATTTCCTTTCTGCTGAGATCATTTGTCAGTCTTAGAAAATAAATAGCTCGTGTTTTCACAGCAGTGTGGCTGTCTTAATGTATTTATCCTCCAAAGATAAATGCAGAGTTTTGCGGTGCGCAAACATGAGTTGCTCCAATCCAAGGCTTCCAATAGATTTAATCTTTTAATTAATCCTTTTAATTGTGCCAGTGAACTCATGCAAGCTTGCCTTTTAGCTCTTCGATGTATGTAGGAGTTTACTGAGAGGATGAAGTGACTTAAAACAATGAATCATTTATAGGAATCATTATCCTCTGGGATTGTCCCTGATCAGAATAATAATAGTAATTAAATAAAATGCTGTTTCCCTTCCTTACATAAAAGAGCTCTTGTCCAATGGTATTTCTTGCTTATTTGTTTGTATGTAGCCAAAGTCTCAAGTTTACTAATTCATGCTGTGTGTGATTTATTTTCTCTCCATCATCTGTTTTTCTACCTAGAACATAGGTTGGATTTTTGTAAGATAATATTAATACAAATATATTAGTATTTTAAAACACTAGTAATCCATTCTGTATTTCTAGGAATGAGATCGTTATGTTACAAATTCTCAGCTCCCACTGACTTGTTTTTCTTAGGGCTTTTCACTGTAGACTTCGAGAAATGGCCCTATGAGCCACTAATACAAGAAGCACTGTATAGGAACTATTCCTATAGACCACAACTATCCTCTCTTTGTTCCACACTGGACATATTAGCCATGTATTAGGCATTATTCCATAATGCAGAGTTAACAGTAAAATGATTAGGCACATAACCGGTTTAGAAAGCTCCTGAGGTTTGTGTATGTTAAAGACTATATCTTCAGCGGTGATTTCCCTGTACGCCACTTCCATTGAGATTACATGGAGCAACATGCTTTAAAAAAAAAAAAAAAGATGTTTTCTACTATCAAGCTATATTTATTTTGTATGTGATACTTTGACCTTTGCATTGACGTTGAAAGATGAAAGTATATGCACATTGCTTGTATATATGTGAGTCTCCAAGGTCTCATGGCCTTAAAAAATTTTATACTTGTATTTATTTAGGTTCAAGCCATATACTTGAATGCTGTGCTAGACTGGGTCGTTGAAGAGGAAGAATAGAAACACACTGGATGTAATTTAGCTGAAGTCACTTGAATTGGCCTGCATGTTTTCCTCCTCCAAGCTGAATTAGAAATAGTCACATTCAAATGATGTGTGCATGCCTTTGACCTTTTGGACAGTATTGGAAAAACTTTTATTAACGGAAGTGGAAGCAGCTATTGAAGTAAATGACTTGCGGTTGCTTTGGCTTATCTCTAGAAGGAATTTGCTTTACCAGTAATAATCTTGAATTATTGGAGAAGGGCTGTGGAATCTGAAGGCTAGCAAAACTGCAAAGAGCAGGGAATAACCATTTATTTTTATTTTGCTAAGGCTTCCGATGCTGTACTTTGGCAACCACGCAGAGATTTGCTACAGGGAGAGTTGTGCTCTGACTTGATGTCTCATATAGAAAGAAAATGTTTGACTTTGTTCTTCTCTTGAGACTTAACCTTGTACAGCAATAAGCCAAATCACTTTTGCTTACACCCAAAAAACCCCCACTCTTTCCTTATTGAGTGTTGTAGGAAATAATGAATGTGAATAAACGGAAAGTGTTACATGAAAGGCTACAGCAGTACAGAACATTTCATATAAAAATACTCAATTTTTCTGGAGATATATATATTTTAAGCTACTTCCTGGTTTGTCTTTTATCTTTTTGGTTGAAAATAACAAACACAGCAATTGGCCTTCCCCCTGTCCTGGTTGGGCACTGCTAAGTATGTTTGTCCTTGACCTATTAGATACTCTGTTATGTCCTGAGCTGAAGTGAGGATCCCAAGAAAGAGTTTATCTCATTGGAGTACTGGGTGGTTTTACAAAACAATGTTTGATGTTAACAATTATTGCTATAAAATGAATGAAAAATGTTGAGTACTGCTAACATTTAGACCATTTTTAAACAGCTGTGTTGGGGAGAGAAATAAGAACTGTTATGAAGAGGAAGTGGTCACTTCCAGGAATTACATTACTTACTTGTCACTGAATTACCAATAATTTTCTGACACACTCTGTCACTGAGATTTTAACTGTATCTGGTCTGCTCTTAAATGTAATAATTTTGTAATTACATAAGATTTTAATTACTTTGAAGCAATTTTTCCAAATATGTAAGGTATAGCTGTCCAGGTTCATAGGCCATAAGATTTACAAATGTCTATTTAAAACATGTTTCATTGATTTGTGATTTAGCTTAAAGTACTTTGAATCGCTTCTGCTTCACATTAGGCAATCACAGTGTTTTCACACACAGCGTGCAAACACTGTGTACACTTCCTTGGAAATGCATTACAGTATTTTTATGTTGTAATTCTTGTGTTTCTCATTGTATGACTTATTTTTTGGTTTTGCTTTAATGTCTTAAGTTGGCAAAATTCCTTTTTATTCCAGTGCTTGACCGGTGAGGAAATTTTTTCTTTGCATGGGATACCGAACAACAGCCATGTATCAAATTCAAGCTTCTCTACAGTATGTCCTGCTGTTTTGCAACAGCTGATTTTTCACCCATGTGATCATCAGGAAAACTCTGTGGATACATCTAAACCAAATTCCTTACAAGGTTAGTTAATATTAATTGCATTAATACTGCGACTGGAGTGGAGTTTCCTTAAGAGAAGAGTAAGCTTTTACCTATACATCACAGGAGCATCTTGTTTAGGAAGATACAGTTGTAAAGTGGGAACATAAAATTAAAATGATGTTTCAAGTCAGTGGATTATCTAAACAAATATTCTGTCTCTTAACGGTGATCTTTTCAAAATGATTTAGAGAATGGTGGAAGAACTGAGTAGGTAGGTATGGAATAATTTGTCCATTAAAGGAATAGTCTTTCCGACCTGATTTATTTGGCTAATGGCTTGTGCCCTGAAGCATAAGGGCTCTTGCTAATAGCTGGTTAGTAGGAGAGAAGATGGGATTACAGAATGGAAGTTTGTGCGGGTGATTTGCAGTGGGAAATCAGCCTTGGCAGGATGTGTGTGTATCAAGGTAACTTAGGGTAAAATTACTAGGGGACTGCATTCAAGGGGAATTATTTGCAGGTGGGAGTTGTGACATCAGGGGAGCCAGTGACTGTTTTACTGAGAAAAAATGCTCATATTCTTTCCAAACTCTGACTTCTGCTTTCATGTCATCTTCTGTGCTGCCTCCTCCACGTGGAACATCATCACATGGCTGAGTAGCCTTAATATTCCTTCCTCCTATTTTTCTCACTATTTTTTCTATATTTATTGTGCACATTACTGTAAAGTAAAAAAATGTAGGTGAGGGAAGATTCAGCTGGTTAATGAAGTCAGTTGTTGCACTGATAAGGATCAAATATGTAATCGTCTATTTATCTGTCTCAGTATTCCAAATAAATTTGTTGTTCCAAGGGACTAGCTAAGTTAAAAGTAACGGTGTTGAATGAGTGGGTGTCTAAAGGCAGTATTTATGAGCAGAGATACAGCAGTGTTTTTCATAACTTTTGAAATATTAGTGTTAATAACATTCTGATTAATCAGAGAATTGTAGAGGTTGGAAGAGATTTTCAGAGATCATCTAGTACAACCCCCCTGCCAGAGCAGGTTCACCTAGAGCAGGCTGGACAGGAATGCATCCAGGCAGGTTTTGAAGATCTCCAGAGAAGGAGACTCCACCATCTCTCTGGGCAGCCTCTTCCAGTGCTCTGCCACCCTCAAAGCTATGAAGTTTTTCCTCATGTGGAGCTGGAATTTCCTGTGTTCCAGTTTGTGCCCACTGCCCCTTGTCCTGTCATCAAGCACCGCTGAGAAGAGTCTGACCTCATCCTCTTGACACCCACCCTTTGGATACTTACAAGTATTGATGAGATCACCTCTCCGTCTTCTCAAGGCTAAACAGATTCAGGTCTCAGCCTTTGCTCATAAGAGAGGTGCTCCATTCCCTTGATCATCTTTGTAGCTCTCCGCTGGACTCTTTCCAGTAGTTCCCTGTTCTTCTTGAGCTGGGGGCCCCAGATCCAGATGTGCCCTCACCAGGGCAGAGTAGAGGGGGAGGATGACGTCCCTCAGCCTGCTGGTCATGCTGTTCTTAATGCACCCAAGGAGACCATTGGCCTTCATGGCCACAAGGGCACATTGCTGGCTCACGGTCAACTTGTCTACCAGGACTCCCAGGTCTCTCTCTGCAGAGCTGCTTTCTGGCAGGTCAACCCCCAACCTGTACCACTGCATGGGATTATTACTCCTTAAGGGCAGGACCCTACACTTGCCCTTGTTGGACTTCATCAGGTTCCTCTTCACCCAACTCTCCAGCCTGTCTAGCTCTTGTTGAATGGTGGCACAGCATTCTGGTGTGTCAGCCACTCCTCTCAGTTTTGTGTCATCAGCAAACTTGCTGAGGGTGCACTCTGTCCCCTCATCCGGGTTGTTGATGAGTATATTGATCAAGACAGGACCCAGTACTGACCCCTGGGGAACACCACTAGTTACAGGCCTCCAACTGGACTCTCTGATCACAACTCTCTGAGCTCTGCCATTCAGCCAGTTCTCAGTCCATCTCACTGTCCAGTCATCAAACCCACACTTCCTAGGCTTACTTATGAGGAAGCTATGGGAGACAGCATCAAAAGCCTTGCTGAAGTCGAGGTAGACGACGTCTGCTGCTCTCCCCTCATCTACCCAGCCAGTCATGCCATCGCAGAAGGCTATCAGATTGGTCAAGCATGATTTCCCCTTGGTGAATCAGGTTGACCACTCCTAATAACCTTCTCTTACTCTACCTGCTTAGAGATGACATCCAGAATGAGCTCTTCCATCATCTTTCCAGCGATAGAGGTGAGGCTGACTGGTCTGTAGTTTCCCAGGTCCTTCTTCTTGTCCTTTTTGAAGACTGCAGTGACGCTGGCTTTCCTCCAGTCCTCAGGCATCCCTCCTATTTTCCATTTTTCAAAGATGATGGAGAGTAGCTTCACAATAACATCTGCCGGATCCTCAACACTCACGGGTGCATCCCATCAGGGCCCATGGATTTGTGGGTGTCAAGTTTGCCTAAATGATCTCTAACCCGATCCTTCTTGATCAAGGGAGAGTCTTCCTTACTCCAGGCTCTCTCTCCTGCCTCCAGGGTCTGGGGTTCCTGAGGGCCGGCCTTAACAGTAAAGACTGAAGCAAAAAAGGCATTCAGTAGCTCTGTCTTCTCTGCATCCTCCGTCACCGGGGCACCCATCTCATTCAGCAGCAGGCCCACATTTTCCCTGGTCTTCCTTTTACTGCAGATGTACTTGAAGAAACCCTTCTTAATGTCCTTGAGATCCCTTGCCAGGTTTAATTCCAAGAGGGCCATAGCCTTCCTTGTTGCAGTCCTGATTAATCACTGAAACCATGGCATCAGTTGTTCTGGATTGCTTATACCATATGAGGACACGTATTGTCAAGAAGTCCGTAATATCTTACTATACCAGAGGGCAGGATCTGTCTTTCCCTTTTTTTTTTTTTTTGTTTTGTTTTTTTTGTTTGGGGCTGTTTAATTAGATTGCACATGGAAAGTTTGACCTGTAGCTAACCTCCTAAGCTGTTTAGACCATTCCTCTTGTTTTTCTTTTATCCTGCCAGCTCAGAAGCATCGTCCAGTAGCCAGATAAGCAAGGCAGTCTTTTCCCTGCCCCTCCCTTGGCTGTAGTGCAAGAAATCTGCAAGGCCCATGGTTAGGGTTTTTTAAAACCACAGGCATATAAGGCTGTGACACATAGTGGTACCTATTTTGAAGGGAGATTCACAGAAAGGCCCGGTGCCAAATGCAGATGTTGATTTATGCTCACCCCCACCCCATCACAAAAGGAATCTGCATTGTGGCAGCACTGAGACCAGCTGATTTCACTCACTGCCTATGCAGCAAAATCCTCAATGCATGTTTCCAGCTGTGGTTATGTGGCTTTTCTGCCCAGGGACTCCCACACACTTAACAATATTCTGTCTTCCGAAATACAAAGAGACAAGACATACAGCAGAAATTAGCACAATAAGCTTTATGGGACAGCTACTTGCAATTAAAAAAAAAGTGCTGCTGAAGCAGAGTAAAAGTTAAAAGGCAGCATATAGCATGTCTTTTTTCCTTGGGGTTTGTATATCTTATATCTAACTTAGCTGACCTTAGGGGCATACTCATGTTCTTCCCTTTCTTGCTTCTCTGGAATGCAATAGGAAGGTGTATACAGCCGTATGAAATAGCTGGAAATGCCCAGTACTTTCCTTCTGTCCAAGGCAAACATGTTCTTTGCTCTCTGCCTGGCTTCCTCAAGAAAGGTATTCATACCCTTATTTCCTCTTCATCCCAGGGCAGGGCTTGGGAAGCCCCACAGCAGTTGTCCTCACTTCTTAGAAGGAACAATGCTGAGCAATAGTGTCCTAAAAGAGGGCATCTTACTTGCACTCCTGCTATTTTATTTTTTTGGATTTCTTGTGGCTCTGGGGGTCTTGGCTGTCTCTTTGTTGGGGTCGCAGTTCTAGAGACAGAAAGAATAATGTTTATTGGCAAAAGCAGACCATGCCACCATTCTCAGGGAAGAGGAGAGTTTGTGTCCTAAACAGAATGCTCTGCTCTGATCTGTGAAGTCAGAGCTAGCAGGTTTCTGAGATGTATGGACTCATGAAAAGCTTAGCGTGGATGGAGTCCTAGTGAATCTAACCCATTTTAAGACAGCAGTGCATACACAATATTGTGAAATACAGTCCGTAATGCAGTAACTTTAGCAACATTGGTTGTCTTGGAAATTTAAAACTTCCCCCCACATCCCCAATTTGTGGCATTTTTCTTGAAATACCAGTTCCTAAAATTGTGTAATTATGGCGTAATCTTTATACTTCAGGCCCTTCTGAACTCATAGAAAAGCTTGCCACACAGCCTTCGAGCACCTTCCTGGAGAACACATAGGAAAGATCTTATATTTATTTTATTCCTTTAAAATTTTAATTAGTTTAAACTAGTTCCCATATTACTGAGACTCATTGCAGGATCTGTGGAATGGCTATGATGGGTAATAATTTATTCTTTCACTGTCTGAGGTTATTTGATCAGTTATTTTAACTCTTCCTTATTCTTCCATTTTGGGTGAGTAAATCAGAAACAAAATATCAATATGTAAAATTCCAAGTTCTTTGGACTATCCAGACCTAGGACAGAATTTTAAAAGTAAAACCACATCTTTCTTCTGGCACCCCAGATCTCTGAAAAATTAGGAAGGAGAAAGGCTTTTTTTTTTTTTTTTTTTTTTTTTTTTTTTTTTGTGGGACAAAAGGGGATACTACATACCAGTGGATTAGAATACATCCCTGTTTGTGAGCACGAGTCCTTTAGTATGTTATGAGACATCTCCCGTTGCATTAAGTATGCACAACAGTGACAGTTGTACAATGTATAACGCTTACTTCAAGTTACGTGTCCTAGTATGTTTTGCTGTTCTGACCCAGGAGTACCAGCATGGAAGTTAAACCATTTGTCAATGAAGCATATTAGTATTGTGAGAACTTCTTTCACAATTTGGCAATAACCCTTTTTTATGTGCTTAGCTTTAAGCTCCATTTTCCTATCATTTTTGTCATCCACTGATTTACACACACAACTTGTAAATTTATCCTCTTTGTCTTTTGTTGTAAAAAGTAATTAATACTGGCTTTTTGTATTGTAATTTTTGAAACTTGTTCTGATTTCCAGTGTCTGATGAAGTAATTTGGGCAAGTACACTAAATGCTTCGTATCTGATAAATGTGATTTTTATTTTGTTAAGACACTTTAAAATGTGCATTTTGTACAGAATGTATAGTAGTTGTCTGTATACAAAACTGAGACAGACTTGTGCTCCTATAGTAATCCCAAACTGTAAATAGTGGGTTTTGACTTATGATGACATTGAAAGTCCATTTGTTTATTATAGACTTGATTTCAAAAAGATATTTACAAGCTTAATTGTAATTTATTTTAATGGAAATTAATCTCCTGTGTAGTTTAGTAAATCTACCCATATCTAGTTGTGTGGTTTTGCCCCTCCCTTTGTCTCTATCAAAAATGGCAAATGAAATGTTCTAATTGGCATCGTTTTACCTTCTGCAAATGCTTTAAATGTTTCTAATTCTTTACATCGAAAAATTGTTATGCTATGCAAGGTAGAGCCATCCCCGTTGCAGGTGAGGAATCTAGCTTACGTGTTTGCCAACTGTCTTGCAGGAGAGTTGGGCTGCAGATCATAATCTGATCTGTTAGTGTCTGCTAAGCAGGTAACTTCTCTACATACGTATTGTAAGGCTTATAATGATGCAGCTTTCTGGATTACACCAAACTGGTCTCTTATAGCCAACATTGTGTTGGCTTTGATTATTATTTGTGGTTAATTTTTATACACAAACCCTCTGCCTATGTGAATAACTTTGTGGGTCTGTGGCATCACTTGAGGCAGAAGTTGTAGACCTCTTCAGTAGGACCTTTAAAGCTTTTCTCTGTACTCAGAGTGACTTGAGATGTCACTGGGAAAACCAGTAGTCCTACATAGAGGGACAACTTTGTGATGCTTACTAGTAACAACACCAACCACCACCCTCCACCCCCAACCTATATTTCAGGCTCCAGAATAATTGTGCTATGGCTTTGTACAAGCCCTGGTGTCTGAACTCTAAAAATCAGAGACTGTGCTTATGGTGAAGGAAGCTAAGTTATCATGAACCCTGGTGCATTTGCCACTTCTTAGAAAAACTTTTTCTGTGTTGCATACCTAAATCACATGTTCATCTTTTTGAAGCTAGAACTTCTTTTTTTCTATGTGCTTTTTTGGTCTCTATTATAATTGTCTCTACTATCAGCTATCCTGCCTCTCTGGTTTGATAAGCAGTGATGGACAGTATTTTCAGCTACTTTGAATTAGAGGAGGAGGAGTGTTAGGAACAGAAAGTTACCACCTCAGGGTGATTTGAAGGAATCGTCCTTCATCAGGAAGGATTTTGGGGTCTAGTACACCAAGAGAGCAGACTTTTTATCTTGGAGTTCCTTAGGAGTAAATGACAATTGGATCTAACCCTGGGACTAGTAAGGAGTTTTGCCTTCTGTGTATGCTATAGCTACTTTGATTGTTGGCCTAAGACTTAATTTTTACTCTTCACTGATTGTAGAGAGACCTGATTTATACTAGCAGCAGATAGTCTATCTCAGATCTTATACTAGCACAGTTTTCATTTTTAATATGGTATTACCAGACAGAGTTTACAGATATTTCCTTTCTGCAGGTATGCATCGTAAGTATCTATGCATTTTAAGATTTTTGTATTTGTGAAGTATAATTTCAACCAGGGAATCACTCTTTTTCCCAATTCCATGCCAGTTTAGCTGTTAGAAGAATCACAAACAGCCTGAAGTGGGCGTTATACTAAAATATTTTGTATTTCTGCTTGTTTATCCACAGTTTGGGGATTTGGGTTCCTGGCTGTGACTATCATAAACCTGGCATCGCTCCTGGGATTGATTTTAACTCCTCTCTTAAAGAAGTCATATTTCCCCAAGGTTTTAACTTACTTTGTGGGCTTGGCCATTGGCACTCTCTTTTCTAATGCGATTTTCCAGCTCATTCCAGAGGTAAGCAAGGGGAATCATTGTTTGGTTTGCATACTAGTTTCTAAAGTGTATTAATTTTAGAAGCGTGCTACAATGGGGTTCTGTGTGTGGGTTGCAGTCTCCA
This sequence comes from Calidris pugnax, assembly GCF_001431845.1. Lineage (NCBI taxonomy): Eukaryota > Metazoa > Chordata > Aves > Charadriiformes > Scolopacidae > Calidris > Calidris pugnax. Next base: position 2,893,877 of record NW_015090771.1, on the reverse strand, counting down.
AAGAGTTGTGGATGGGCCTTAGTGACATCAGCTACCACCTCTTTCTGGCTGGGTGAGCAGAACCATCAAGATCCATGTCTAGTTGTGCCATGGGACAGACCAGGGGCTATTCTGCCTCTAGGCATGAGGAGAAATGCATTGGATAAATTCTAGTGAACTTTAATGGGCTATAGGTTAGACCCTCCTCATCTTGGAATTTACTACTATATTCTACTAAATTAAAGCACTGTTAATATTTAATCCAAGTTAAAAAAAAATCTTAAAAGATCAGGGTCTTTGTTAATTTCAGATTCATGGAAACTCATGGTGGGTAGAGAGACAGTCTGTATTTTAGAGGACTGTCTGTGTGGGTGGGACGTTTGTTTGTTTGTTTTTCTGGAAATGTGCTAAGATTACAGACTAATTTGCATTGCTTTTTTCTTCATGGTTAGGCATTTGGGTTTGACCCCAAAGTAGATAACTATATTGAGAAAGCAGTTGCTGTGTTTGGTGGATTCTACATTCTCTTCTTTGTGGAAAGGATTCTTAAAGTGATATTGAAGATCTATAATCAGGTAATGAAAAGGTATCACTAACTGAATGAGACTTGCCTTAAAGTACCTGTTGTATTTTATGACATACTTGATAGTTTAGTAGTGTGGGTTTTTTTTCCCATTTTCTTTGAGGAATTCAGCCTTCATATTCTGATATGTCTGTTTAAAATCCATATGGATAGGGGAAGCAATCTCACTTTTTCAAGGGAGTTATAAGTAGAGTTGGGAATAGAATCTAGATGTGAATGTGGTCTGTCACTGGCATATGCTCTAGTTGCTCTCAATGGCCAAGTTGTTGCTGTGCTAGCTAAACAGTATGCTAAAAGTAAGAGTTAAGTTAGGAACTTAGATACGTTTGGAGTTCATTTAAACATTTAAATGTTTACTGCTGCCTATTTAACAATTTATGTGGTGCTGAAAGCAAGGCAGCATGAATATGATGCCCACACATTTTCTTTTTTGGTCTCTATTCTCTTACATTTATTATTTTGGCTTTGTTCTAATTAGCTCCCTACTTATTTATTTGTCACCTAGACTGGACATAATTACTCTGAAAATGGTGAACAGAATCCTTCTCAGGATAAGACTAACCCACCCAAGCCACCATCCTCCAGCAATGGGGGCACATGTTACGCAAATTCAGCTGTCATAGAAAGCAATGGAAATCTTGGGTTTGACAGCATCAGCATGGTCTCAGCACAGGTATGAAAATTGTGTCTTTTTATTTATCTTATCCCTGCCAGTTGTATAAGCATATCTGAGAGGAGAGTTATTATGAATTTTTATTGCTTCTGTCAAGTTTTTGTAAACTTACAGCTTATAACTTGTTTGAGCTCTATGAAAAAAACATGGAGTTTTGAGGCAAGCTTACAACAGCTGAATGATGCATTCAATTTGTAGCCAACAAAAAGAGCTAATAGATACCATTGTTGGGATGGGTTAAGACAGAGATACATTTAATCAGATAATTCACTTAATTTGGATTTTGCTGTTATTGTTTTCTTTAAATAGTGATAGTGTGTTTTAGTGTTGCATGGTCCATATTGTGTTCCTGGCTACATAAAGACCTAAGTATGAGAATCTGGTTCCTCTGGATCAATGATTAAGGAGAAAAACCGATACAGAAACTTTCGTACAGTATCTTGTGAGCACTGCTTGTGCTAGGTCCAGTATATTTGGTTACTGTGGGAATTACAGAGGTAATAACATTGAGATAGAAGCCATTCCTCCTGGTTTAAGTATTATTTTCATTCAAATTTGTTCTCTATATTTCTCTGTGTTTGTTTTTGTACTACAAATATGACTGACTTCTGTCTGAGAAGAAAATGGAAGCAGAAACAGAAAGTTGGTGTGCTTCTTTACTCTTTTCCCTGTACAGGGAGAAGTGGTACTGTCCCTTATTTAAAAAAATAAAAAAACCAACACATAGAAACAATTCTCTGATAGCTAAGACAGACTTTTTCATAGCAGAGATTTCTGCTTTACACCTAAGTTCTTTAGTAAGTTGTTTATGGGGAGCAGTGAGAAGTAGGAAGCAGGCCCTAATAGCTGGGGAGAGAATGATAGCAGGCTCATGGGATATTAATGCACACAGTTTAAAGTAGAAAAATTGTACTTGTCTTTACTGTAGAAATGTCATGAAGTGTGGTGGATATTGGGCATTTTAAGAACTGGGAGAAACATGCTTAATAATTTAAATTGTATGGGCACCAAGAGGGATTTAAGTATTATAAGTGTTCCTAAACTGTGTTTCGTAGATTTATATAATGAACAAAAGAACCCTCCACTCTCTGCAGAGTCAGTCATCTCCAGTGGCACAGGTGTTGTTCTTCTGACCTGTTTATCAGAAGTTTTATGTGGACTTACTCCATTATTATGTTTTGGCTAGCCATCTACTTATGTATAACATAAACATAACTAAATCATACCATCCATTATAATAATAAAATGTATCTATATAGCATATCCTTCTAGCAACTAGTTTAGTTGTTAGTGCTGATGATCATAAAGTATTGTAGGTCACCCCAAGATCCTTTGTGAAATACTCATACTTCTCCTTTTACATGCAGTCTTGACTTTAAGAACTTAAAATTTCACTAAAGGTTCTTCTCCGCTTCTTATTATTCTTACAAAAATTTATGGTTTCCATTCTTTTTTCCTCTTTCTCCTGAAAGTTGCAGGGTAAAATACAGTCTAGAGCCAAGGCTGGTTGCAAGGAAATCCCAGTGGCAGGCAGATAGCCCTCTGCTGATATCGGAGGTAGCAACAAAAACCCCATCATTACTCTTTTCTTCCTCCAGACAGGTTCAAAGGGGCTAGGTAGCCTTTAGAGTCATTAGGGGGCAGAGGAGGGCCAGTGTGGCAGAGGGGTTTGGGAGCAGCAAGGGTAGTGCTATGAGGTTAGGTATGCATGTAGCCAGAAATCATCATGTAGGCTTTAAGGAGGGACTTGGAAATCTGATTGTGCCAAAGCATGATAGATGCTTTCAGCTATGGGGATCCATCCATCTTCTATTAACACCAGAACAGACTGACTGCCAGAGTAAACCTTAATGTTTAATTAGTTACATTTCAGATTTTACTTGCAGCAGTAATTGCGACCTTGGAAACCTCTTTTGTGCTGACCCAAAATTTGTATCTACTATTCTTTAAAATTATGTGTCTTGACAACAATAACTTTGAACCAAAGTTGTTTCAGAGACAAATTGCTGAATGTCTGTATCCTCAAGTGAACAACGTAAAAGTTGTATAACAGAAATTTATGATGGCCGTTATTTATGCCCTGGAGGCAGTGTCAGGATTCCTTCTTGGTCCTGTGGGCGCTTCCAGAGAACGCAAAAGGACATGTCTGGTTCATGTCTGAGGGAGTTAGAGATGTATTAGAAAAAGCAATAGTAATGTGATGAGATATCATAGGATAAAATAAGATGGTGTCTGTATAATTTCTTAAGTTTGGAAACAAAGCAGAGGCCATTACTTTTAAAGAAAAAAATGTGCCCAGAAGAGCAAAAATGCTAAGGATGTCTTTGGTTTGCCATAAACTGTGGAGATACAAATAATACAGAACTGCACTAATAAAAGTCAGATCTGATAGTTCAGCTGGGACAGAGCACCTTAGCTGGCATCTCTGTGACGTCTGCTAAACTACCATGAGAAAGTGGGAACAGTCCAGCAGACATATTGTTTGGTTTTTGTCTTGGAATCCTATATATTTCTAGGGTAAATTTGTCAGTTGTTTGCCTTCTCTTCCACATTAAGAATATGTATTAGTCATTCATCTATCAGACACACAATCTGGTAAAGTTCAGAATGTAAACCCAGAGAAGCAATGTCATTGGACTTTATATAACTTACAAAAGAAGTCAAGACATTATCTAAACTAGATTACAGGTAAGAATTACTATGCTTCAAAGCTACAAAGTAAACATCAGATAGTTGTATATATGTTACAGAGGCCTCTCAGAAACTGATACCTAGTTTTTAAACTATGATTGTTTCTACGTTTTGAAAGACTGAATCAAGAAAGTAACTTTTAGAAGTAAATCAATACTGTTCTCCTAAATGACTTGCAATTACTTAAAAAAGTCCATAGATAAAACCACCCAAACCTTAACGAATTTCTAGTCAGTTCCATTCTTGATGAGTTCAACAGCTAGTTTTTAATAGCATCCTCTTACTCAATGTTCATTTTCTTCATATGTGCATAGAGAGCTCAGCACGTAGACTTTTAAATTATTTATTTCAACAAAAAAGCCCTTGAGGTCACATTTTTATGTTTGTAATACATATGCAATGCTTTGGACTGTCATTGGAATTCTCAGCTGTGCTACTAGTACTGGAAAATGAGTCTTTTACGTAGTTCTGTGGCTAAGCTGGTTATGCCCCTGAAGCCAGCAGAAAACTATAGGCCTACACAGGGTTCCTACTTAAAACCAAAGCTGATTTGAAGGAAACAAACATGAATAACTATGTACAAGTGACATTTCTGCACATTTGTATTATTTGCTCACTGTTTTCATTACCACCTTTCTTTCTCATGTGTAATAGAAGTTGCTAATGTATATTTTCAAAATACAGTCTCTTGATATTAATGTTACTGCTTTATCAGAAAATACTTGCTGTTTTTGTTGGGGTTTTTTTGTGTGTGTGTGTGTGTATTTCCAGAAGAAAAAAATTTATTATTTTTTTTTTTTAGCAGAGAAATGCACGAATTATTCAAAATTAAAATCTGTGCATTATCTCAAACTCCCTTTCCTCAATGAAGCTAGAAACATGCCCAAGAAAGAAGATATGCTTTTGGCAGAAATCAGGACAGTGCTTCCATCAGTTCTTAGGCAGGTTGAAGGATTGTCACCAGGAAACAGAAAAAACCATCGGGCAACAGAATTTTAGCTCATGGAGCTGGATGAATAGGTGGAAGAGCTTCACTAATTGTACTTGGATTTTCTCATGTTTGTTTTTACTTCCAGTTACCTAATATATGTATTTTATGTGGCTTGCTTTGTAATATTTCTTTCTTAAAGTGAAGTTCAAGTTGTCTTGTGGATTAAGAGTGAGGTCTATTACTCATAAGTAAACCTATCCCAAACCGTATTAGTACAGGTGCAAATTAGTCATCCCAAAAGTATGATTGGCATTGCTTGTATGTTAGATAAAATGTTGAAAGGAAAACCTCCAAAAAGCAAAGGCAAGCGTGTAGTACAAGTCTAAAACCTATGTGTTAGAGTAGGCAGGGAATATCCCAATTTTTGGATATCATTGTTCATTTTCAGATCATAAAAGTATAATCTCAGGCTTTCCTATGCACTAATTAAGACCTGTAAGTGTGTTTTATGGCAGTTGTGGCACTACTTAACCAAGGCTCTATTAGCTACTGGTTTCAAGTAGTGCAATAGGCATCTGAGTCAGAAATCTCTGACCTGAACTTCTGTCCTGTCCCAAGGCAGCTCCTTGAGCTAGGGGTGTACTGTCAGATAACAATCTGGTGAGCAAATAATGAGACAGACCTTCCTGCTCTGTCAGTAAAGATTTTGTAAGAATGTATTTCTCAAATTTCTTTAAAGTTCAAAATTTAATTGTCTGGTAGTGTTTGCTTTTGATATGGCAAAACTGAAACAATGTGCAATGTTAATTTTAATAACTGAGGAAAATTTCTTGGAATAATCTGTTACCTTTTCATAAAGAGGAAGAGGTGTTACTCTACACCCTTCTACAAGAGGAGAGGTGTGTAAATATGTCTATGGCCATACAGTTGTATTATTATTGAGTACATATTCCAGTAAGTAAGCACTGGTAAGTAAGCCTTATATACAAATTCTGGTTTTAGGGAGAAATGCTATAATGCTTGCAAATATTATGTAACTACAATATATGTGTGTACAGAAATTTATCAGAATGGATCAAGAATTTTTTAGAGGATTTTAGTTTGTGCTCCCAGTTAAAATGGTAGTTCCTTTTATCTACTTCAGGTTTTTCATTATTTCATGGCACCACATGTATAAATTACTTCCACTTGTGGGAGGAATTATTGAAATCTCTGGTGTGTATGTGCGTGCAGTTTTGTATTAGCCTGTTGTATTCATGCTCTGAGACTTCAACTTGCACAGTCAGAATTACCCACTGCTGTTTTTTAAACATGCACTTTGTAGAAACAGATTTGAATAGCTGGACTTCACTGTCATTGCCCAAAATTAGAAATCAAGTTTATGGAGTATCTGGATGTGTGTCTATATTCACTTGTGCCTGGCTGTTACTGTGGCTGCTGCTACCTGTACCTTTTGCTTCTTGGACCAAGCATTTTGGTCTCCGTATGCAGTAGTGCTTAATTTTGTACTTCATTTTTGTTTAAAGACAAAAGCATGATTCATTCTTTATTCCATATTTTGTGTAATGGCTTTATGGTGGTGGTTTTTTTCCAGGAAGAAGCAGCCCAAAGCAGATTCTGCAGGTGTCTTAACGGGCGTCCACTGTCAAAGATTGGGACCATCGCTTGGATGGTAACACTGAGCGATGCCTTACATAATTTCATAGATGGTCTGGCTATTGGTGCTTCTTTCACTTTGTCTCTACTTCAAGGGCTTAGTACCTCCATAGCCATCTTGTGTGAAGAGTTTCCTCATGAACTGGGTAAGGAACTTCATTCAACATGTTTACTGTGAAAGTCACCATTGTAGGAGGTTGTGCTGGCCAAAGTTGGCATAGATTGAAAGAAAGTTTATACAAATTAATGGAAAAAATACTCATCAAAAATTTCCCAAGCACCAAAATACACATCTAGCACAGGACGTTCCCAAGTGTAAGTGGGTGGAAGCCTGGAATATATATTAGAGAAGTATTAATTGTCCTGTTCATATATGCTGCACACACTGTTGTATTAAATTTTTTAAAAATCACTATAGGTAGGTAGTTCTGTGTTCCTATGCTCTTAGCTAAATTGTGCATCCCCTGCTTGTTTTAGAATACTTCAATTACCCTTAGTATTGAAGGGAAATGCTCATCATTTACTTGAATGAAGAAAACCAGCAGTGGGTTATAATTTGTATATAAATTATGTATTTTCTTCAGACTTCCTTTGAAATAAAAGAAATAATCACAGTATCATTTTCTGAAGATGGTTTTGTGTGGTTTTCCTTTTCTTTTAGGGGATTTTGTCATCTTGCTCAACGCAGGAATGAGTACTCGGCAGGCTCTCTTTTTCAACTTTCTGTCTGCGTGTTCCTGTTACATTGGGATGGCTTTTGGTATACTAGTAGGCAACAACTTTGCTCCTAACATCATCTTTGCTGTGGCTGGTGGAATGTTCCTGTACATCTCCCTGGCAGATATGGTGAGATATAATTTCATTTTCAGTTATTTATTTTTCTGCAAGAAAACAAAGATTGCACTGTGTCTCTCTGATATAATTTAGTATTTTGTCCCTCTCATGCCAGTGTCATCTACTTACTGTTATTAGATGTTAAGTCATCAATTATACACTTAATGGCGGTGCACAAATAGTTATGCTTATTCATGAAACTTGAAAGCCTTTCACTTCACAAATAGGGCTGATCAGATTATTGCTGAAAAGGACTTTGAGAGACAAGCTTTTCATGAATTTGGGCTGGTTTCATCAAAGAGTCAAAAGTGTATAAGTACTTCATTTCAGCATTCTAAAGTGGCAAAGTATTTCAGCTTATTATTTTTCAAAGATTTATTTGTCTCTTCATTTAAACCATATATTAAAAGAAAATTAAAAAAAATACAACCCAAAATGAAGCTAAATATTTAGTTTTGAGTTGAATAAAACGTGTTGTGTAACCACAGTGATAATTTTGGGTTGTTTAGATGAAAAATCTGACTTAACTTCTACTTCGGTTTAAACTAAACAGTACCAGCCCCAATTTCTTGGTTCAGACTAAAAAAGATGCTGAATTCTATTCAAAACAGTCTGTGTATAATTTATTTCTTTGAAGTGTGCTAGAAGATACAAGCCAAAGAAATTATGCTAACATCTAGATCAGATTTAAACGTTGGGAAATAAAGTCTGGATTCTAGGCAGTCAGCAGTATTCCATATTGTTTTATCTCAAAATTAAAGAGATCTTTCAAGAATTTTAACTTTTATTATGTTTAATTCAGTGTTGCGAGAACAGATGTATCTGCAAAGATGTTTGCACCTGCTGCATGAAAATCCATTTGAGTGTAGAACTGGAAGAGTGAGGCCTGAATTTGAAAAGATTTGCGACCCCAGTTTGGTTCTATATGCGTTTAAGAACTGTCGTAGTTATAGTGACTATTTCATTAAATGCTATTATAGTTTAGGTAATAACATAGGATTTAATAGGTAATAATGTTAAATGAACAATGTAAATAGTTTATTTTACAAGTTTGCAGTGTAGTAATTGGTGATGCTTTTCATTTAATTTCACTCATAATGAACAGTAGTGTACTCAACTATGATGTGTAAAAACTCATGGCATAAATTTAGAGAGGTTCAACTTAAATTTTTTATTAAATCCATCAAAGTACGTAACATTCTTTTCTCTGTACCTGTTGTTCTGTTTTCTGTATCTCTCTCTGCCTCTCCCTCTTCCCTTCCCCCCC